>NC_060175.1:28770659-28784092 GCF_021184085.1 Oncorhynchus gorbuscha | reverse complement strand
AGCATAAAAACTAATTCCACTCGTAGTGACGAGGACAGACTGGAGACTCGACCATAAACTGTAGGTTGCCTCGGGAAGGCACCGACCGTAGCAGACTCAGACACCTGCTCACACGCAGCATCTGAGGGAAACACGACACGACAGGGCGAGACAAAGACACAGCACGGTGAACAATATACAAGGATCCGACAGGACAGAAACGGAAGACAAGGGGAGAAATAGGGACTCTAATCAGAGGGCAAGATACGGAACAGGTGTGAAAAGATTAGATGATTGATTAGGGAATAGGAACAGCTGGGAGCAGGAACGGAACGATAGAGAGAAGAGAGAGAGGGAGGGAGAGAGAAAAAAGGAACGAACCTAAAAGACCAGCAGGGGGAAAACGAACAGAAGGGAAAGCAAAATGACAAGACAATATAAGACAAAACATGACAGTACCCCCCACTCACCGAGCGCCTCCTGGCGCACTCGAGGAGGAATCCTGGCGGCAACGGAGGAAATCATCAATCAGCGAACGGTCCAGCACGTCCCGAGACGGGACCCAACTCCTCTCCTCAGGACCGTAACCCTCCCAATCCACTAAGTATTGGTGACCCCGTCCCCGAGAACGCATGTCCATGATCCTACGTACCTTGTAAATAGGTGCGCTCTCGACAAGGACGGGAGGGGGAGGGAAGACAAACGGGTGCGAAGAAAGGGCTTGACACAGGAGACATGGAAGACAGGATGGACGCGACGAAGACGTCGCGGAAGAAGCAGTCGCACAGCGACAGGATTGACGACCTGGGAGACACGGAACGGACCAATGAACCGCGGAGTCAACTTACGAGAAGCTGTCGTAAGGGGAAGGTTGCGAGTGGAAAGCCACACTCTCTGGCCGCAACAATACCTAGGACTCTTAATCCTACGTTTATTGGCGGCTCTCACAGTCTGTGCCCTGTAACGGCAAAGTGCAGACCTCACCCTCCTCCAGGTGCGCTCACAACGTTGGACAAACGCTTGAGCGGAGGGAACGCTGGACTCGGCAAGCTGGGATGAGAACAGAGGAGGCTGGTAACCCAGACTACTCTGAAACGGAGATAACCCGGTAGCAGACGAAGGAAGCGAGTTGTGAGCGTATTCTGCCCAGGGGAGCTGTTCTGCCCAAGACGCAGGGTTTCTAAAAGAAAGGCTGCGTAGTATGCGACCAATCGTCTGATTGGCCCTTTCTGCTTGACCGTTAGACTGGGGATGAAACCCGGAAGAGAGACTGACGGACGCACCAATCAAACGACAGAACTCCTCCAAAACTGTGACGTGAATTGCGGGCCTCTGTCTGAAACGGCGTCTAACGGAGGCCATGAATTCTGAACACATTCTCGATGATGATTTGTGCCGTCTCCTTAGCGGAAGGAAGTTTAGCGAGGGAATGAAATGTGCCGCCTTAGAGAACCTATCGACAACCGTAAGAATCACAGTCTTCCCCCGCAGACAAAGGCAGACCGGTAATGAAGTCTAAGGCGATGTGAGACCATGGTCGAGAAGGAATGGGAAGCGGTCTGAGACGACCGGCAGGAGGAGAGTTACCTGACTTAGTCTGCGCGCAGTCCGAACAAGCAGCCACGAAACGGCGCGTGTCACGCTCCTGAGTAGGCCACCAAAAGCGCTGGCGAATAGAAGCAAGAGTACCTCGAACGCCGGGATGACCAGCTAGCTTGGCAGAGTGAGCCCACTGAAGAACAGCCAGACGAGTAGAAACAGGAACGAATAGGAGGTTACTAGGACAAGCGCGCGGCGACGCAGTGTGCGTGAGTGCTTGCTTAACCTGTCTTTCAATTCCCCAGACTGTCAACCCGACAACACGCCCATAAGGAAGAATCCCCTCGGGATCAGTAGAAGCCACAGAAGAACTAAAGAGACGGGATAAGGCATCAGGCTTGGTGTTCTTACTACCCGGACGGTAAGAAATCACAAACTCGAAACGAGCGAAAAAACAACGCCCAACGAGCTTGACGTGCATTAAGTCGTTTGGCAGAACGGATGTACTCAAGGTTCTTATGGTCTGTCCAAACGACAAAAGGAATGGTCGCCCCCTCCAACCACTGTCGCCATTCGCCTAGGGCTAAGCGGATGGCGAGCAGTTCGCGGTTACCCACATCATAGTTGCGTTCCGATGGCGACAGGCGATGAGAAAAAATAAGCGCAAGGATGAACCTTATCGTCAGACTGGAAGCGCTGGGATAGAATGGCTCCCACGCCTACCTCTGAAGCGTCAACCTCGACAATGAATTGTCTAGTGACGTCAGGAGTAACGAGGATAGGAGCGGACGTAAAACGTTCTTTGAGAAGATCAAAAGCTCCCTGGGCGGAACCGGACCACTTAAAACACGTCTTGACAGAAGTAAGAGCTGTGAGAGGGGCAGCAATTTGACCGAAATTACGAATGAAACGCCGATAGAAATTAGCGAAACCTAGAAAGCGCTGCAACTTGACACGTGACCTTGGAACGGGCCACTCACTGACAGCTTGGACCTTAGCGGGATCCATCTGAATACCTTCAGCGGAAATAACAGAACCGAGAAAAGTAACGGAGGAGACATGAAAAGAGCACTTCTCAGCCTTCACGTAGAGACAATTCTCTAAAAGGCGCTGGAGTACACGTCGAACGTGCTGAACATGAATCTCGAGTGACGGTGAAAAAATCAGGATATCGTCAAGGTAGACAAAAACAAAGATGTTCAGCATGTCTCTCAGAACATCATTAACTAATGCCTGAAAAACAGCTGGCGCATTGGCGAGACCAAACGGCAGAACCCGGTACTCAAAATGCCCTAACGGAGTGTTAAACGCCGTTTTCCACTCGTCCCCCTCTCTGATGCGTACGAGATGGTAAGCGTTACGAAGGTCCAACTTAGTAAAGCACCTGGCTCCCTGCAGAATCTCGAAGGCTGATGACATAAGGGGAAGCGGATAACGATTCTTAACCGTTATGTCATTCAGCCCTCGATAATCCACGCAGGGGCGCAGAGTACCGTCCTTCTTCTTAACAAAAAAACCCCGCCCCGGCCGGAGAGGAAGAAGGCACTACGGTACCGGCGTCAAGAGACACAGACAAATAATCCTCGAGAGCCTTACGTTCGGGAGCCGACAGAGAGTATAGTCTACCCCGAGGAGGAGTGGTCCCCGGAAGGAGATCAATACTACAATCATACGACCGGTGAGGAGGAAGGGAGTTGGCTCGGGACCGACTGAAGACCGTGCGCAGATCATGATATTCCTCCGGCACTCCTGTCAAATCGCCAGGTTCCTCCTGAGAAGTGGGGACAGAAGAAACGGGAGGGATAGCAGACATTAAACACTTCACATGACAAGAAACGTTCCAGGATAGGATAGAATTACTAGACCAATTAATAGAAGGATTATGACATACTAGCCAGGGATGACCCAAAACAACAGGTGTAAAAGGTGAACGAAAAATCAAAAGGAAATAGTCTCACTGTGGTTACCAGATACTGTGAGGGTTAAAGGTAGTGTCTCATATCTGATACTGGGGAGATGACTACCATCTAAGGCAAACATGGGCGTAGGCTTCTCTAACTGTCTGAAAGGAATGTCATGTTTCCGAGCCCATGCTTCGTCCATAAAACAACCCTCAGCCCCAGAGTCTATCAAGGCACTGCATGTAGCACCCGAACCGGTCCAGCGTAGATGGACCGACATAGTAGTACAGGATCTTGATGGAGAGACCTGAGTAGTAGCGCTCACCAGTAGCCCTCCGCTTACTGATGAGCTCTGGCTTTTACTGGACATGAATTGACAAAATGTCCAGCAAGTCCGCAATAGAGGCACAGGCGGTTGGTGATCCTCCGTTCCCTCTCCTTAGTCGAGATGCGAATACCTCCCAGCTGCATGGGCTCAGTCTCTGAGCCAGAGGAGGGAGATGGTTGCGATGCGGAGCAGGGAAACACCGTTAACGCGAGCTCTCTTCCACGAGCTTGGTGACGAAGATCTACCCGTCGTTCTATGCGGATGGCGAGAGCAATCAAAGAGTCCACACTGGAAGGAACCTCCCGGGAGAGAATCTCATCTTTAACCACTGCGTGGAGTCCCTTCAGAAAACGAGCGAGCAGCGCCGGCTCGTTCCAGTCACTAGAGGCAGCAAGAGTGCGAAACTCTATAGAGTAATCCGTTATGGATCGATCACCTTGACATAGGGAAGCCAGGGCCCTAGAAGCCTCCCTACCAAAAACTGAACGGTCAAAAACCCGAATCATCTCCTCTTTAAAGTTCTGGTAATTGTTAGAACAATCAGCCCTTGCCTCCCAGATAGCTGTGCCCCACTCTCGAGCCCGGCCAGTAAGGAGTGATATGACGTAAGCAACCCGAGCTCTCTCTCTCTAGAGTATGTGTTGGGTTGGAGAGAGAACACAATATCACACTGGGTGAGAAAGGAGCGGCACTCCGTGGGCTGCCCGGAGTAACAAGGTGGGTTATTAACCCTAGGTTCCGGAGGCTCGGCAGACCAGGAAGTAACAGGTGGCACGAGACGAAGACTCTGGAACTGTCCAGAGAGGTCGGAAACCTGAGCGGCCAGGTTCTCCACGGCATGACGAGCAGCAGACAATTCCTGCTCGTGTCTGCCGAGCATGGCTCCTTGGATCTCTACGGCAGTGTTACGAGCGTCTGTAGTCGCTGGGTCCATTCTTTGGTCGGATCCTTCTGTTATGCAGGTGAATGAGGACCCAAAAGCGACTTGGCGAAAACAGAGTCTTTATTCCAGTAAAGGAAATATGCAATACTCCTAGACAAATCGGAGCGGTAAACAAAGCATAAAAACTAATTCCACTCGTAGTGACGAGGACAGACTGGAGACTCGACCATAAACTGTAGGTTGCCTCGGGAAGGCACCGACCGTAGCAGACTCAGACACCTGCTCACACGCAGCATCTGAGGGAAACACGACACGACAGGGCGAGACAAAGACACAGCACGGTGAACAATATACAAGGATCCGACAGGACAGAAACGGAAGACAAGGGGAGAAATAGGGACTCTAATCAGAGGGCAAGATACGGAACAGGTGTGAAAAGATTAGATGATTGATTAGGGGAATAGGAACAGCTGGGAGCAGGAACGGAACGATAGAGAGAAGAGAGAGAGGGAGGGAGAAAAAAAAAAAGGAACGAACCTAAAAAGACCAGCAGGGGGAAAACGAACAGAAGGGAAAGCAAAATGACAAGACAATATAAGACAAAACATGACAGTGGGAGAAAACAGATTGTTGACAAGAGAGGTCGAAGGAGAATAGCAAGAATCGTGCACGCTAACAGGCGGGCCACAAAGAGAAAATAACAGCGCAGTACAAAAGTGGTTTGCAGAATGGCATCTTGTCTATTTTTGTCACAGATGGGCTATTGCAGAAGATGACAACACCGGCTTCCACTCCTATCAGCTAAAAACAAGAAGAAGCGGCTCTAATGGGCAAGCAGTTTTTATTTTACCAACACAGGACAATTGAGGAGTTGAAAAACATTGCCTGGTCCGAAGAATCCCAGTTTCTGTTGTGTCATGCTAATGACAGAGTCAGGATTTAGTGTCAACGGTACAAGCTGGTGGCGGTTCTATACCCCCCGTCCAATCTACAGCAACTGTGTGATGTCATCGTGTCAGCATGGACCAACTTCCCTGTGGAAAGTTTCTGACTAGTAGGATCCATGCCCCGAAAAATTCAGGGGTCCAACCCGGTACTAGATGGGTGTACCTAAATAACTGGCCGGTGAGTGTAAGTCTATGATGTAACCCCTGGTGTGATACCTTAGGGGAGGAGCTGCTGCGTTTACCGTGGTGAAGTTATGAGGAATATGGCGATGATGAGGAGGCTGACGACAATGGAGGTGATGGCCATGTGGAGAGCATTCCGACCCAGCCACCACGAGACGGCATAGTCGCCCAAGTCATAACTGTTCCTGGACTGCATGGAGACAAGGGGGAAAACATGGACTATGATGTGCTGCTTTACCATGATCATTTACACTGAACAAAAATAATATAAACACAACATGTAAAGTGTTGGTTTCATGTTTCATGAGCTGAAATAAAAGATCACATAAATTTTCCATACGCACAAAAAGCTTACTTCTCTCAAATGTTCTGCACAAATTTGTGAGCATTTCTCCTTTGCCAAGATACTCCAGCCACCTGACAGCTGTAGCATATCAAGAAGCTGATTAAACATGATCATTACACAGGTGCACCAATAAAAGGCCCCTCTAAAATGTGCAGTTTTGTGACACAACACAATGCCACTGATGTCTCAAGTTTTGAGAGAGTGTACAATTGGCATGCTGACTGCAGGAATGTCCACCAGTGCTGTTGCCAGAGAATTTAATGTTCATTTCTCTGCCATAAGCCGCCTCCAATGTCATTTCAGAGAATTTGGCAGTACGTCCAACCGGCCTCACAACCACAGATCCTGTTTATGGTGTCTTGTGGGTGAGCAGTTTGCTCATGTCAACGTTGTGAACAGAGCACCCTGTGGTGGAAGTAGGGTTATGGTATGAGCAGGCATAAACTACAGACAACAAAAACAACTGAATTTTATTAATGGCAATTTGAATGCACAGAGATATTGTGACGAGATCTTGAGGCCCATTCATCTGCTGACATCACCTCATGTTTCTGCATGATAATGCATGTCCCCATGTTGCAAAGATCTGAACACAATTCCTGGAAGTTGAAAATGCCCCAGTTCTTCCATGCCCTGCATACATGTCACCCATTGAGCATGTTTGGGATGCTCTGGATCGACATGTACAACACAGTCTTCCACAATATCCAGCAACTTCGCACAGCCATTGAAGAGGAGTGGGAGAGCATTCCACAGGATACAATCAACGGCCTGCTAATCAACTCTATGCTAAGGAGATGTGTTGTGCTGCATGAGGCAAATGATGGTCACACCAGATACTGATTGGTTTTCTGACCTTCTTAAAGAAAGAGGTATCTGTGACTAGCAGATGCACATATGTATTCCCAGTCATGTGAAATCCATAGATTAGGGCCTAATTAATTTACTCAATTGACTTATTATCTTATATGAACTGTAACTTAGTAAAATCTTTGAAATTGTTGCATGTTGTGTTTATATTTTTGTTCAGTATATAAGAGAAATACTGTATGTTCATGGCTCATACCTACCTCATACTGAAGTATACCTGACACGTTCTGACCTTAGTTCCTTTGTTTTGTCTTTGTTTTAGTATGGTCAGGGCGTGAGTTGGGGTGGGCAGTCTATGTTTGTTTTTCTATGTTGTTTTTTTGAGTTTGGCCTGATATGGTTCTCAATCAGAGGCAGGTGTCTTTAGTTGTCTCTGATTGAGAATCATACTTAGGTAGCCTTTTTCCACCTGTGTTTGGTGGGTGTTTATTTTCTGTTTTGTGTTTAATCACTAGACAGGACTGTTTCGTTTGTTCGTTCTTCCTAGTTGTTGTTTTGTTTAGTGTTCAGTTTTGATTATATTAAAAATAATGAACCCTTACCACGCTGCACCTTGGTCCTCACCTTCTTCCACCGACGACGGCCGTTACAATACCTGTACTTGTTAAATTATTTGGAGTAAAAAAAACTGTCAAATTTAAATGATCTTCACATGTGAATGAGGTACTGTACAGTATACATAAAACCACGCATGGGTTCAAATAGTATCCATTTGCTTTAAAATATTTTGAGTGTTTGATTGAGCCTGGCTGGAGTGCCAGATGGGTGGGATCTGCACTTTTAACTATTCCATTGATTAAATTGCACCAGGCAAGCTCAATCAATTGCCTCTAAAAAATACTAAATGAACACAGGTCTGCATAACATTGTGTGATTGTGTGTCTGAGTGAGAGGGAGAAGAGAGGGGTGGGAGAGAAAGTAAGGGAGTCCAAACTCTTGGATAGGAAAGTGTGTCAGTGACGTGTATGTCAGAGGGCAATTAGATTAAACCATGCCCTGTCACACACACCTGTTCCTCTCATCAGACATGTGTGGCTCTTTTCCTCAAACACACACAGAAAGACACACACACACACACACACCATGTATACACAAAAGGCCAGAAGCAGATTCTCAAATACACACCAGATTACTTGTAGACTCTTTCCCATGTTACTAACACCATTGCTCTTTCTTGGTCACACACAGACATACAATCACTCCAGAAAGTAATGAATAACTTCACCATGCTCAAAGGGATATTTAATATCTGCTTTTTTATTTTTTACCCATCTACCAATAAGTGCCTTTCTTTGTGAGACATTGGCCTTTGTGGTTGAATCAAATTCACTGCTCGACTGAGGGACCTTACAGATAATTGTATGTGTGGCGTACAGAGATGAGATAGTCGTTCTAAAATCATGTTAAACACTATTATTGCACACAAAGTGATGAGTCCATGCAACTTATTATGTGACTTGTTAAGCAAGCTTTTACTCCTGAATTTATTTAGGCTCGCCATAAAATTATTAAGACAATTCAGCGTTTCATTTGTAAAAATCTAAAAACATAATTCCACTTTGACATTATGGGGTATGGTATGTTGGCCAGTGACACAAAATCTACATTTATTCATTTTAAATTATGGATGTAACACAACAAAAAGTGGGAAAAGTTAAGGAGTGGGAATGCTTTCTGAAGGCACTGTATGACACACACACACACATCGTGGGGAAGTTGGGCTATAGATCCTAGTGTGATCAGCCAGCTCTCAACTCTGTATCTTATGTACTGACATGTAACGTTAGCTTAAGACCATGTGAGAATAGCAGAGTAGCACTTTGTCCTGCCAAGCATTTTAGCTGGTACACCAGATCTCAATGTTTACTGCGTGTTGCTGGAATCCCAAAGAAACAACATGGAAGCAGATTGTTAACCAGATCAATATTGCATTCAAAAGCATGGGGAAATGTCTAGAGCAGAGCAGCCTTCCGCAATAAGGTGCACTCTCCTCCACTTTCCCCATGCTTTTGAATAACTGCTAACAGAGACTATATTTCTACAAGCATTGCTACATTTTCCAAAACAAATAGACAGATTATTATGGACGTTTCCAATCAAATGAAAAACGGAAGTAAAAAAACAAGTTAAACTTAAAAATAAAAAATAAACTATAGCAACACAACATGAAAATAGGATTATTCATATAATTGCAAATATTGTGAAATACAATAGCCCATATGTTTACAATGTATTCATCATGCAATATATCACACTCTACATTGGCTTTTCCTTTCATGGAAATTTACCTGATGTTGGCCTGGCTTCATCAATAAGTGCATCGAGGACGTCACACAGTGACCATATGTACATACCCCAACCAGAAGCCATGGGTTACAGGCAACATCCTCACTGAGCTAAAGGGTAGAGCTGTGCCCTCAGACTAACCATCGAACAGGGAAAGCGTCAATACAGGACTAAGATTGAATTGTACTACGCCGGATCTGACGCTCGTCGGATGTGGCAGGGCTTGCAAACTATTACAGACTACAAAGGGAAGCACATCCGCGAGCTGCCCAGTGACATGAGCCTACCAGACGAGATAAATCACTTCTATGCTCGCTTCGAGGCAAGCAACACTGAAGCATGCATGAGAGCATCAGCTGTTCCAGAAGACTGTGATCACGCTCTCCATAGCTGATGTGAGTAAGACCTTTAAACAGGTCAACATTCACAAGATGGATTACCAGGACGTGTACTCCGAGCATGCGCTGACCAACTGGCAAGTATCTTCACTGACATTTTCAACCTGTTCCTGATGGAGTCTGTAATAGCAACATGTTTCAAGCAGACTACCATAGTCCCTGTGCCCAAGAACACCAAGGTAACCTGCCTAAATGACTACCAACCTGTAGCACTCATGTCTGTAGCCATGAAGTGCTTTGAAAGGCTGGTCATGGCTCACATCAACACCATTATCCCAGAAACCCAAGACCCACTCCAATTTGCATACCGCCCCAAAAGATCCAGATGATGAAATCTCTATTGCACTCCACACTGCCCTTTCCCACCTGGACAAAAGGTGAGAATGTGAGAATGCTATTCATTGACTACACCTCAGCATTCAACACCATAGTGCCCTCAAAGCTCATCACTAAGCTAAGGACCCTGGGACTAAACACCTCCCTCTGCAACTGGATCCTGGACTTACTGACATGCCGCCCCCAGTGGTAAGGTAACAACACATCTGTCACGCTGATCCTCAACATGGGAGCCCCTCAGGTGTGCGTGCTCAGTCCCCTACTGTACTCCCTGTTCACTCATGACTGCATGGCCAGACACGACTCCAACACAATCGTTAAATTTGCCGACGACACAATAAGGCCTGCAAGCAAGCAAGCAAGCGGTACCGGAGAGTCAAGTCTAGGTCCAAAAGGCTTCTACCCAGATGATTTGAACTGTTATTTAACTGCTTCCCTTTAACTATTTGTTATCTTTTACTTATCTATTTTTTACTTAACACTTATTTTTCTTTTAACTGCATTGTTGGTTAAGGGCTTTATGGTAAGCATTTCTGTGTAAAGTCTACACCTGTTGTATTCGTTGCATGTGACAAATATGATTTGATTTGACTGGGTAAGCGGGGCTGAAGCTGGAAAGGATTGTTAGCCACAGGTAATTGTGGACGGGAGGTGGAGGATGCTGTTTCCCCATAAAACTCAGTCTGTCAAAGTTTGCACTCCAATTTATGGAACTCTTAGCTCCCAAATGCCCTCATATCGGCTCCAGAACCAGAGGGCCATGGTATGAGCAACAGATGACGGCAGGAGAGAGAAAACAGCCAAAAGAGAGAAAAAGAGAGAAGAGCCACAAAACGACGACCAGAAACAAATGGAAAGGTAGGACAGAGAGAGATACGGGTATAAAATCAGACTTTGACAAAGGAACAATGGAATAGCCAGTGAAGGAGTAAAGGTTGTCAAGCTTCCCGGAACTGATCGAAACTGTGTGAGAGGTCTGAAGAAGGGAGGTAGTTGTTGGGATTAGGCGTAAGGAGGACTGTACCCCCACACACCTCACCCCCTCCCCAGGCAAGAGAAAGGAGGGAGAAGAGAGATCAGGACTTGACCTAATTTGCTGTGGTTAACATTAATATCCCTCTTTCTCACACACATCGACCTACAGATTGGAATCTCCAGCATCCCCAAATGACAGTTTGGTAAATGTACAACACTGTATTCCCCACACTCACAAACAACATTTACTCACACTGCAATCAATACACAAGGGTGAATAGCCAACCCTACTGCTTCTGTTTCAGCCCACCTTGAGCACACCCAGCTCATGTTCAGTAGGCACGAAACAGGACAAATATACCTAGTAAAAATGTTACATATTATTATTATGATTTGCTTTGTGACACTGCCAAGGTCAGGAGTGGTGCTGTAGTCCTGCCAAAATATATGTGCTAATGCTTCCCATACATTTATATTCTCCTCCTACTATAGATGGGCTTACTAGAGGCTAGTACAAATGACATCAGTCCCTGAGAGTGATGACACATGTCATGGTACCTGTTCTGCAGGATTAAGTTCATATCAAATTTCAAGACATTCTAAAATGAAATTGCAACACTGTGACCCAATAACGCATTGTATAACTTGCAATAGGACAACCGTCAAAATACACAAAGGGTATAAAAGCTCTCCTTCAATATTTATTTATGTTATACCTACATTTATGGAAGCAGATTCATTCCAAAACAAATACAAATTTAAATCAAAATATTTGTTTTGATATTAATCTGCTTTCATTCAACTTATTATTATTTAACTTAGTCTTGAACTCTCAGAAAAACAAACAGAACCACAATCTCAGTGGAATACTTTAAAATAATTTATTAGGAATTGTAAAATTGAAATTTCCAGAGTAGAACAAAATAAGAAATACATATGACAAAGCGGGCGGGGAACAGTCCAAATAAAAGTTTAGTTACAGTGTTGGTCAAGACCTTGGAGCTTTAACAACCAAGGCCTTGCCCCTTTCCCAACCCTGAAGAAAGCATCAACACAAACAAACAAAACACCAGCGGCTTAAAAATCACTGAATCATTATTGTACATGGGGAACGAAATCGTACAAAAGAAAAATATAGTTTTTTTTTTTGTTCTGAAAATAAGTCTTAATGCCATGGAATTATCAATACTCATATTGCTATTAATATCATTATTATTTCTAAGGTAAAAAATAACTTATTGCTTTTTGTAAGTTAAAAAGTTACAGTGTTCGTGTCCAGCAGTAGTTTTGTGTAGTGACCCAGCCAGTCGGAAAAGGGCAGTACTAGCCAGTTCAAAATGGGAGATTCTTTTTCATGTTTATTGGAAGACTTTGAGGAAAATATACAAAATTAATGTGATTTTCATTGAAATAGCGTTGTGACACTCTGTCTCCTTCTCCCTTCCAGCTACTGGTCTGTGTATACCTATTTTCTGTACTGACTGGGACAGAGGCCCTATTCTATTTTGATTTATCTAGCCCTAGTCCCTATGTGCAGGGTGTTAAGACTAAATGGAACCAGGCAAACATATCAGTACCAAAATGGCTGTACCAAAATCAAACAAATGCATCTCAACTGTCGAATGTAGCTAGTTCCATACTTCACCTCACTATTGTGCGTGTGCACAAACACTCACACACACAAACACACGTTCACACATAATGACACACACACTTTCAGAAGTCATCAGAGGACAAATACAACCATGATGTAATAGTATTTTAAGAGTCAATTGCTTTGTTAAGTATGTCCTTCATTTGTTTCTATGGTCCATATGACCCGTACACTGAACACCAAGAAAGAAAGAAAAAACATAATGAAGGAAAATAGCACAAAATATACCTAAAATAGCACAAAATATATCCCACCAAAAAGCTGTATTAAAGCCCACCCAATCCCCCGTAACCCCACCCATGCACCCTCACCATAGCCAATATATAAAAAAAACAGGGCCTCATTTAAGTTTTTCCTTATCCAATCATCTGTTCCAATTCAAGTTCTTCTGAGGGATACGTGGATGTCATGTCCATATAACTAGAATAACTAGAATGGGAATCTCCATTCAAGTAATTCTATTTTTATGTTCTTGTGACGTGATAAGACTGTGCCTTTAAGGGGCCCGATTCAATAGAAACCGGTTACTGGCACAAATCAAAAATAACTCTGTAGCGCTGTATGACAAAATGCAGATTTGGAATCCACACACTACAGTTAATACATGTTTACAGTAAGACACGGAATGAAACTCAACTGCATGTAAATTCAAGCGTGTTCTGTTGTTGTTACTTTTGGATAATCTCTGAAACCAATTTCTAATGAATAGGATCTTATCATTCCGACTTTATTTACAAATATCATCTAGTCTTCAACCCTGCTCATGCATGTTGTTGGCCTAAACACTAAACAAATGCTTAGGAGATAG
>NC_060175.1:28685659-28765659 GCF_021184085.1 Oncorhynchus gorbuscha | reverse complement strand
GTAAATAAAGGTTAAAAAAATCTATATATACCCTTCCTTTCTCCATCAAAGCATGTTTAATTTGCTTTCAACTATTCAATCCCTTTCAGATGAAAGAGCAAATAGGTAGCGGAGACTACATCAAAATATTGAGACTCACCTGGTCTCTACCCCTTTTCCCTCTCTCTCCCTACCCCATTACGGACAGATCGGAATTAAGGGGGGGCTGGTCCAACTCAAAGTGGCATTAAAGAAAAAATGCACCTCCCTCCCCAAAGTTCCAACATGTTTCACACGACCCTACCATTGTACTGGGGATTTTCCACCAACATGTTTCACACGACCCTACCTTTGTACTGGGGATTTTCCACCAACATGTTTCACACGACCCTACCTTTGTACTGGGGATTTTCCACCAACATGTTTCACACGACCCTACCTTTGTACTGGGGATTTTCCACCAACATGTTTCACACGACCCTACCTTTGTACTGGGGATTTTCCACCAACATGTTTCACACGACCCTACCTTTGTACTGGGGATTTTCCACCAACATGTTTCACACGACCCTACCTTTTGTACTGGGGATTTCCCACCAACATGTTTCACTACCTTTGTACTGGGGATTTTCCACCAACATGTTTCACACGACCCTACCTTTGTACTGGGGATTTTCCACCAACATGTTTCCTACCTTTGTACTGGGGATTTTCCACCAACATGTTTCACACGACCCTACCTTTGTACTGGGGATTTTCCACCAACATGTTTCACACGACCCTACCTTTGTACTGGGGATTTTCCACCAACATGTTTCACACGACCCTACCTTTGTACTGGGGATTTTCCACCAACAGGTTTCTGTGCCAATGCACCACACAACCAAAAAACAAAGCATATCAACTTTGAGCTATTCAATATCATGGTTTGCGTTTTCAGCAATAAATAGACTATGTCAATCTCAACAAACAGAAAATACACATCCCTCCCTACCGTGTAAGGCTTACTCAGTATTGAAGGCTTGACAATCTCCGAATGTCAGAAGAATCTTTCCATTTATCAATTATGCAGTTTGGCTTGATTGATTTTATTTGTCAGTTTAAAAATTTTTTTACACAAAGTGACCAGGATTGCACAATAAAGTTGGGGACTTACTTCCATTGTGGTCCCTATTTTTTGACATAAATACATATACAATTACAGAGATACAGACACATTACAGAGATACAGACACAGTACAGAGGTACAGACACATTACAGAGAAACAGACAAATTACAGAGACAGAGATGAAAAAATGAGGGAGGAGTCTTTAGGAAAATTTGGCTGGTTCAGCTATCAGCTGTCAGAGATTTGAGCACTAAATGTATCAGGGCATTGCATGCAAAGGCCTATAGGCTTAGGTGTCCACTGTATGATATTAATATTTGTATAAATATGTATTACACTGCTATAGTGTAAAGGGAACACTTAAACAACACAATGTAACTTCAAGTCAATCACACTTCTATGAAATCAAACTGTCCACTTAGGAAGCAACACTGATTGACAATAAATTTCACATGCTGTTGTGCAAATGGAATAGACAACAGGTGGAAATTATAGGCAATTAGCAAGACCCCTTCAATAAAGGAGTGGTTCTGCAGGTGATAACCACAGACCACTTCTCAGTTCCTATGCTTCCTGGCTGATGTTTTGGTCACTTTTGAATGCTGGCGGTGCTTTCACTCTAGTGGTAGCATGAGACGGAGTCTACAACCCACACAAGTGGCTCAGGTAGTGCAGCTCATCCAGGCATGGCACATCAATGCGAGCTGTGGCAAGAAGGTTTGCTGTGTCTGTCAGCGTAGTGTCCAGAGCATGGAGGCGCTACCAGGAGACAGGCCAGTACATCAGGAGACATGGAGGAGGCCCTAGGAGGGCAACAACCCAGCAGCAGGACCGCTACCTCCGCCTTTGTGCAAGGAGGAGCAGGAGGAGCACTGCCAGAGCCCTGCAAAATGACCTCCAGCAGGCCACAAATGTGCATGTGTCTGCTCAAACAGTCAGAAACAGACTCCATGAGGGTGGTATGAGGGCCCGACGTCCACAGGTGGGGGTTGTGCTTACAGCCCAACACCGTGCAGGACGTTTAGCATTTTCCAGAGAACACCAAGATTGTCAAATTCGCCACTGGTGCCCTGTGCTCTTCACAGATGAAAGCAGGTTCACACTGAGCACATGTGACAGTGTGACAGTCTGGAGACGCCGTGGAGAACGTTCTGCTGCCTGCAACATCCTCCAGCATGACCGGTTTGGCGATGGGTCAGTCATGGTGTGGGGTGGCATTTCTTTGGGGGGCCGCACAACCCTCCATGTGCTCGCCAGAGGTAGCCTGACTGCCATTAGGTACCGAAATGAGATCCTCAGACCCCTTGTGAGACCATATGCTGGTGCGGTTGGCCATGGGTTCCTCCTAATGCAAGACAATGGTAGACCTCATGTGGCTGGAGTGTGTCAGCAGTTCCTGCAAGAGGAAGGCATTAATGCTATGGACTGGCCCGCCCGTTCCCCAGACCTGAATCCAATTGAGCACATCTGGGACATCATGTCTCGCTCCATCCACCAACGCCACGTTGCACCACAGACTGTCCAGGAGTTGACTGATGCTTTAGTCCAGGTCTGGGAGGAGATCCCTCAGGAGACCATCCGCCACCTCATCAGGAGCATGCCCAGGAGTTGTAGGGAGGTCATACAGGCACGTGGAGGCCACACACACTACTGAGCCTCATTTTGACTTGTTTTAAGGACATTACATCAAAGTTGGATCAGCCTGTAGTGTGGTTTTCCACTTTAATTTTGAGTGTGACTCCAAATCCAGGGTTGATAAATTTGATTTCCATTGATAATTTTTGTGTGTTTTTTTTGTCAGCACATTCAACTATGTAAAGAAAAAAATATTTAATAAGAATATTTCATTCATTCAGATCTAGGATGTGTTATTTTTGTGTTCCCTTTATTTTTTTGAGCCGTGTATATACTATATACATACATATATATATGTACATATATATTAAATATATACATACGCATGTATATATATATGTTTATATATACATATGTATGTGTATGTACAGTGGGGCAAAAAAAGTATGTACAGCCCCCAATTGTGGAAGTTCTCCCACTTAAAAAGATGAGAGAGGCCTGTAATTTTCATCATAGGTACACTTAAACTTCGATCATGTGGACTGGGATATGTTCCGCATAGCGTAACATTGATGAATACGCTGATTCGGTGAGCGAGTTTATTTGCAAGTGCATCGGTGATGTTGTACCCACAGCGTCTATTAAAACATTCCCCAACCAGAAACCGTGGATTGATGGCAGCATTTGCACAAAACTGAAAGCGCAAACCACTGCTTTTAGTCAGGGAAAAGTGACCAGAAACATGACCGAATACAAACAGTGTAGCTATTCCCTCCGCAGGGCAATCAAACAAGCTAAGAGTCAGTATAGAGACAAAGCAGAGTCGCAATTCAACGGCTCAGACACGAGAGGCATATGTGGCAGGGTCTACAGTCAATCACGGACTACAAAAGAAAAAACAGCCCCATCGCGGACCACGATGTCTTGCTCCCAGACAGACTAAACAACTTCTTTGCTCGCTTTGAGGAAAATACAGTGACACTGACATGGCCCGCTACCAAAACCTGCAGGCTCTCCTTCACTGCAGCCAACGTGAGTAAAACATTGAAACGTGTTGACCCTCACAAGGATGCAGGCCAAGACGGCATCCCCGGCCGCGTCCTCAGAGCATGCGCAAAACAACTGGCTGGTGTGTTTAAGGACATATTCAATCAATCCTTATCCCAGTCTGCTGTTCCCACATGTTTCAAGAGGGCCACCATTGTTCCTGATCCCAAGAAAGCTAAGGTAACTGAGCTAAATGACTACCGCCCGTAGCACTCACTTCCTTCATCATGAAGTGCTTTGAGAGACTAGTCAAGGGCCATATCACCTCCACCCAACCTGACACCCTAGACCCACTCCAATTTGCTTATTGCCCCAATAGGTCCACAGGCGACACAATCTCAATCACACTGCCCTAACCCAACTGGACAAGAGGAATACCTATGTAAGAATGCTGTTCATCGACTACAGCTCAGCATTTAACACCATAGTACCCTCCAAACTCGTCATTAAGCTTGAGACCCTGGGTCTCGAACCCGCCCTGTGCAACTGGGTCCTGGACTTCCTGACGGGCCGCCCCCAGGTGGTGAGGGTAGGTAACATCTCCACCCTGCTGATCCTCAACACTGGGGCCCCACAAGGGTGCAGTCTCAGCCCTCTCCTGTACTTCCTGTTCACCCACGACTGCATGGCCATGCACGCCTCCAATTCAATCATCAAGTTGGCAGACAACACTACAGTGGTAGACTTGATTACCAACAACGACGAGATGGCCTACAGGGAGGAGGTGAGGGCCCTCGGAGTGTGGTGTCAGGAAAATAAGCTCACACTCAATATAACAAAACAAAGGAGATGCTTGTGGACTTCAGGAAACAGCAGAGGGAGCAGCCCCATATCCACATCGATGGGACAGTAGTGGAGAGGGTGGAAAGCGTTAAGTTCCTCGGCGTACACATCACGGACAAACTGAATTGGTCCACCCACACAGACAGCGTGGTGATGAAGGCGCAGCAGCGCCTTTTCAACCTCAGGAGGCTGAAGAAATTTAGCTTGTCACCAAAAACACTCACAAACTTTTACAGATGCACAATCGAGAGCATCCTGTCGGGCTGTATAATTGCCTGGTACAGCAACTGCTCCGCCCATAACCGTAAGGCTCTCCAGAGGGTAGTGAGGTCTGCACAATGCATCACCGGGGGCCCTCCAGGACACCTACACCACCCGATGTCACAGGAAGGCCAAAAAGATCATCAAGGACAACAACCACCCGAGCCACTGCCCGTTCACCCCGCTATCATCCAGAAGGCGAGGTCAGTACAGGTGCATCAAAGCAGGGACCGAGAGACTGAAAAACAGCTTCTACCTCAAGGCCATCAGACTGTTAAACAGCCTCCACTAACATTAAGTGGGAACTGCCAACATACTGACTCAGCTCTAGCTACTTTAATAATGGACTCTATACCATCTACTGCATCTTTCCTATATATATATATATATATATATATATATATATATATATATATATATATATATATATATATATATATATATATACACACACACACACAATTGAAGTCGGAAGTTTACATACACCGTAGCCAAATACAAATACATTTAATCCTAGTAAAAATTCCATCTTAAGTCAGTTAGGATCACCACTTTATTTTAAGAATGTGAAATGTCAGAATAATAGTTTTATTTCAAAATATTTATTTAAGCTTTTATCTCTTTCACCACATTCCTAGTGGGTCAGAAGTTTACATACACTCAATTAGTATTTGGTAGCATTGCCTTTAAATTGTTTAACTTGGGTCAAACGTTTCGGGTAGCGCTCTACAAACTTCCCACAATAAGTTGGTTGTAATTTGGCCATTCCTCCTGACAGAGCTGGTGTAACTGAGTCAGGCTTGTATAGGGCTCTTTGCTCACACACACTTTTTCAGTTCTGCCCACACATTTTTTATAGGGTTGAGGGCAGGGCTGTGTGATGGCCACTCCAATACCTTGACTTTATTGTCCTTAAGACATTTTTGTCACAACTTTGGAAGTATCCTTGGGGTCATTGTCCATTTGGAAGAACCATTTGCGACTAAACTTGAACTTCCTGGCTGATGTTGCTTCAATAAATTCACATAATTTTCCTACGTCATGATGCCATCTATTTTGTGAAGTGCACCAGACACTCCTACAGCAAAACACCCCCACAACATGATCCTGCCACCCTCATGTGTCACGGTTGGGATGGTGTTCATCAAACCAGAGGACATTTCTCCAAAAGTACAATCTTTGTCCCATGTGCAGTTGCAAACCGTTGTCTTGCTTTTTTTATGACGGTTTTGAAGCAGTGGCTTCTTCCTTGCTGAGTGGCCATTAAAGTTATGTCGATATAGGACTCGTTTTACAGTGGATATAGATAATTTTGAACCTGTTTCCTCCAGCATCTTCACAGGGTCCTTCGCTGTTGTTCTGGGATTGATTTGCACTTTTCGCACCAAAGTACGTTCATTTTTTATTTCATTATTTCACCTTTATTGAACCAGGTAAGCTAGTTGAGAACAAGTTCTCATTTGCAACTGTGACCTGGCCAAGATAAAGCATAGCAGTTCGACACATACAACAACACAGAGTTACACATGGAATGAAGAAAACATACAGTCTATAATACAGTAGAAAAAAAGAAAACAAAGTCTATATACAGTTAGTGCAAATTAGGTCAAATAAGGGAGTTTAGGCAATAAATAGGCCATGGTGGCGAAGTAATTAGAATATGGCAATTAAACACTGGAATGGTAGATGTGCAAAAGATGGATGTGCAAGTAGAGATACTGTGGTGCAAAAGGAGAAAAATAAATAAATACAGTATGGGGATGAGGTAGATAGATGGGCTGTATACAGATGGGCTATGAACAGGTCCAGTGATCTGTGAGCTGCTCTGACAGCTGGTTCTTAAAGCTAGTGAGGTGGTGATGGGAATCTCCCGCTTCAGTGATTTTTGCAGTTCGTTCCAGTCAGTGGCAGCAGAGAACTGGAAGGAAAGGCGACCAAAGGAGGAATTGGCTTTGGGGGTGACCGGTGAGATATACCTGCTGGAGCGTGTGCTACGAGTGGGTGCTGCTATGGTGACCAGCGAGCTGAGATAGGGCGGGGCTTTACCTAGCAGAGACTTGTAGATAACCTGTAGCCAGTGGGTTTGGCGACGAGTATGAAGCGAGGGCCAGCTTTGGTGGCAAAACGGATGGCACTGTGATAGACTACATCCAGTTTGCTGAGTAGAGTGTTGGGGGCTATTTTATAGATGACATCGCCGAAGTCAAGTAACGGTAGGATGGTCAGTTTTACGAGGGTATGTTTGGCAGCATGAGTGAAGGATGCTTTGTTGCGAGATAGGAAGCCAATTCTAGATTTAATTTTGAATTGGAGATGCTTAATGTGAGTCTGGAAGGAGAGGTTACAGTCTAACCAGACACCTAGGTGTTTGTAGTTATCCACGTATTCTAAGTCAGAGCCGTCCGGAGTAGTGATGCTGGATGGGCGGGCAGGTGCGGGCATTGATCGGTTGAATAGCATGCATTTAGTTTTATTTGTGTTTAAGAGCAGTTGGAGGCCACAGAAGGAGAGTTGTATTAGTTAGTTAACACAGTGTCCAAAGAAGGGCCAGAAGTATACAGAATGGTGCCGCCTGCGTAGAGGTGGATCAGAGAATCACCAGCCGCAAGAGCGACATCATTTATGTATACAGAGAAGAGAGTCGGCCCGAGATTTGAACCCTTTGACACACTGAACTCTATTAGAGAAGTAGTTTGTGAACCAGTCGAGGCAATCATTTGAGAAACCAAGGCTGTTGAGTCTGCCAATAAGAATGTGGTGATTGACAGAGTCGAAAGCCTTGGCCAGGTCTATGAATACAGCTGCACAGTAATGTCTCTTATCGATGGCGGTTATGATATCGTTAAGGACCTTGAGCGTGGCTGACGTGCACCCATGACCAGCTCGGAAACCAGATTGCATAGCAGAGAAGGTACGATGTGATTCAAAATGGTCAGTAATCTGTTTGTTAACTTGGCTTTCGAAGACCATAGAGATGCAGGGTAGGATAGATATAGGTCTGTAGCAGTTTGGGTCTGGAGTGTCTCCCCCTTTGAAGAGGGGGATGACCGCAGCAGCTTTCCAATCTTTGGGAATCTCAGACTATATGAAAGAGAGGTTGAACAGGCTAGTAATAGGGATTGCAACAATTTCTAGAAAGAGAGGGTCCAGATTGTCTAGCCCGGCTGATTTGTAGGGGTCCAGATTTTGCAGCTCTTTCAGAACATCAGCTATCTGGATATGGGTGAAGGAGAAATGGTGGGGGCTTGGGCGGGTTGCTGTGGAGGCTGCCCGGCAGTTGACCGGGGTAGGGGGAGCTAGGTGGAAAGCATGGGCAGCCGTAGAAAAATGCTTATTGAAATTCTCAATTATAGTGGATTTGTCGGTTGTGACAGTGTTTCCTAGCCTCAGAGCAGTGGGTAGCTGGGAAGAGGTGCTATTATTCTCCATGGATTTTACAGTGTCCCAGAACTTTTTTGAGTTTGTAATGCAGGATGCACATTTCTGTTTAAAAAAGCTAGCCTTAGCTTTCCTAACTGCCTGGTTATTGGTTCCTAACTTCCCTGAAAAGTTGCATATCACGGGGGCTATTTGATGCTAATGCAGAACGCCACAGGATGTTTTTGTGCTGATCAAGGGCAGACAGGTCTGGAGTGAACCAATGTCTTATCTATTCCTGGTCCTACATTTTTTGAATGGGGCATGTGTCACGAATACCACCGAAGGTGGCTCCCCTTCCTGCTCGGGTGGTGCTCGGCAGTCGTCGTCGCCGGTCTATTAGCTGCCACCGATCCCTTTTTCCTTTTCGTTTGTTTAATTGTTTTCACCTGTTCCTTGTTGGGGTTTTGGTATGGGTGTTATTTAAGTTTGTTTTGCCCACTGGTGTTTGTACGGGCTTGTTGGTTGTTATGTTTGATGATGTATCATGTTTTTTTCCCGTTTTTTTCCGCTGTCCAGTGTGCGTCTAGGTTTTGGGTTGGTTTAGCACCAGTGTTTTGGGCATTCACCCATGTTTTGGACCTGTTACGATTTGAAGCACATTAAAGCGTTTTCCCATTCATTTCACTCTCTGCATCTGACTCCTCACTCATTTCACTCACCCGTCGTTACAGCATGCCTATTTAAGATGGTGAGGAAGGCACTTTTAAAGAATAACCAGGCATCCTCTACTGTCGGGATGAGGTCAATGTCATTCCAGGATATCCCGGCCAGGTCGATTAGAAAGGCCTGCTCGCAGAAGTGTTTTAGGGAGCATTTGAAAGTGATGAGGGTGGTTGTTTGCTCGCAGACTCATGACGGATGCAGGCAATGATCTCTGAGATCTTGGTTGAAAACAGCAGAGGTGTATTTGGAGGGTGAGTTAGTTAGGATGATATCTATGAGGGTGCCCGTGGTTTTGGGGTTATATCTGGTAGGTTCATTGATAAATTGTGTGAGATTGAGGGCATCAAGCTTAGATTGTAGGATGGCAAGCATGTCCCAGATTGTAGGATGGTGTTAAGCATGTCCCAGTTTAGGTCACCTAGCAGCACGAGCTCAGAAGATAGATGGGGGGCAATCAAATTACATATGGTGTCGAGGGCACAGCTGGGGGCAGAGGGTGGTCTATAGCAAGCGACAACGGTGAGAGACTTGATTCTGGAAAGGTTCATTTTTAGAAGTAGAAGCTCAAATTGTTTGGGTACAGATCTGGATAGTAAGACAGAACTCTGCAGGTTATCTCTGCAGTAAATTGCAACACCGCCCCCTTTGGCAGTTCTATCTCGTCTGAAAATGTTATAGTTAGGAATGGAAATGTCAAGGTTTTTGGTGGTCTTCCTAAGCCAGGATTCAGACACGGCTAGGACATCCGGATTGGTGGAGTGTGCTAGGGCAGTGAATAAAACAAACTTAGGGAGGAGGCTTCTAATGTTAACATGCATGAAACCAAGGCTTTTACGGTTGCAGAAGTCAAAAAATGAGAGAGCCTGGGGGATGGGAGTGGAGGTTGACACTGCAGGGCCTGGATTACCCTCTACATAACCAGAGGAACAGAGGAGGAGTAGGATAAGGGTACGTCTAAAGGCTAACAGAACTGGACGCCTAGTATGTTCAGAACAGAGAGTAAAAGGAGCAGATTTCGGGGCACGGTAGAATATATTCAAGGCATAATGTACATACAAAGGTATAGTAGGATGTGAATACAGTGGGGGTAAACCTGTGCTTATAGTGATAATGAAAGAGATATTATCTCTAGAAATAGCATTTAAACCAGGTGATGTCACTGCGTGTGTGGGAGGTGGAACTAAATTGTTAGCCGAGGTGTGTAGAGCAGTGCTAGAGGCTCTACAGTGAAATAAAACTATAGTTACAAACCAGAACAGCAATCGACACGGCATTGTGATGTTAGGGAAAGGCATGCGTAGCCGGGTGATCATACAAGTCCAGTGCGTGGCTTCAGGCAGCTAGCGGCACGGGATTAGCAGGCTAACAGGGACTGGCCTTAGAGGGATGACGCGATGGAGGACAGTCTGTTGTGGCCCCTTCGTGCAGTTACATCAGCGGACGGACCAGCAGGGCTCCGTGTGGTAAACCAGGCCAATTGGCAAAATATGCACAGTGGCCGAAGAAATATGCCCAAAGGGCCTCTTAAGCCAGCAGTCCAGTGTGCTTTAGATAGCTAGCAGGCCGCAGATTAGTCGCTGTGCGTTCAGGGGTCGTTAGCTGCTATAATTCTAGGTGGGGATTTTTTTTATCATAATGAAAATGTTTTTTTTTTTTTTAAATAGGTTCAGAGCTTGCGGTAGGAATCCGGAGATATGGAGAAGAATAAGTCTGACTAGCTGGCTAGTTTATGTTGGAGAGATTCCAGTAATAGAGGCAGAGAAAAATACTTTAGAGAAAAAGCAGACCACATTGGGTGAGGCGCGTTGCAGGACAGTATTTTGAAGTAAGGGTTTAGAAAAATATAAAAAGATATGCGAAGAAAATGGGACACGACAAGACGAAGGACAAATACGTCTGACTGCTACGCCATCTTGGATTGATCTAGGAGACAGAACGTGTCTTCTTCCTGAGCGGTGTGACGGCTGTGTGGCCCCATGGTGTTTATACTTGCGTACAGTTGTTTGTACAGATGAACGTGGTACCTTCAGGCGTTTGGAAATTGTCCGGAACCTCCTACGACGGTCCCCAGTCTAGAACCTCTGGCGACGGTCCCCGGTCCGGAACCTCCGGTGACGGTCCCCGGTCCGGAACCTCCTGCGACGGTCCACGGTCCGGAACCTCATGCGATGGTCCACGGTCCGGAACCTCCAGCGAAGGTCCACGGTCTGGAACCTCCAGCGAGGATCAACGGTCCAGAAAGTCCAGGTACGGTGTCCAGTTCCGCTCCAGGGCAGGAGCCTTCCCCTGCACCGGTGCCCAGTTCAGGCACGTTGTCCAGTCCCGCTCCATGGCAGGAGCCTTCCTCTGTGCCAGTGCCCAGTCCCGGCATGGTGTCCAGTCCCACTCCATGGCAGGAGCCTTCCTCTGCACCGGTGCCCAGTTCAGGCACGTTGTCCAGTCCCGCTCCATGGCAGGAGCCTTCCTCTGTGCCAGTGCCCAGTCCAGCCATGGTGTCCAGTCCCACTCCATGGCAGGAGCCTTCCTCTGCACCGATGACCAGTCCAGCCACGGTGTCCAGCCCCGCTCCAAGGCCGGAGCCTTACTCTGCGCCGATGACCAGTCCAGGCACGGTGTCCAGCCCCGCTCCAAGGCCGGAGCCTTCCTCTGCGCCGATGACCAGTTGCGCGCCCAATTTTTCAGTTTTTGATTTGTTAAAAAAGTTTGAAATATCCAATAAATGTCGTTCCACTTCATGATTGTGTCCCACTTGTTGATTCTTCACAAAAAAATACAGTTTTATATCTTTATGTTTGAAGCCTGAAATGTGGCAGAAGGTCGCAAAGTTCAAGGGGGCCAAATACTTTCGCAAGGCACTGTATATATGTGTGTGTGACATGGCGCATGTGTCTCTTTTATAAAGCACATAACCATGTGTGTGAAGTGTATACTTTTGTTTCACAGTAGATTTGTTAAAGACCCAAGAATCTCTGTGGGATTCTGTGTGACCCTGATTTAGCCCACTGCAGTAAAATGTTAATTGTGTGTGTGTGTGTGGGGGGGGGCTGGTGTTTTGTGGCAATACCTCTGTGTCTGTTGGTGGTTTTGTCGAACATGAGCATGGCATCATCAACCTATGAGAGACAGAGAGACACAAACAGTTCACAAACACAAACAGACTCCACAGAGCTGCAGGTTAGCAACACAAATTATGAGAAAACAAAAAGATAACTACTTTAAACATTGGAATGAATAAACAACAAAAACATAGCAAACTGGAATGTTATTTGACCCAAACAGAGAGTACACAGTGGCAGAATACCTGACCACTGTGACTGACCCAAAATGAAGGAAAGCTTTGACTATGTACAGACTCAGTGAGCATAGCCTTGCTATTGAGAGAGGCTGCCATAGGCAGACCTGGCTCTCAAGAGAAGATAGGCTGTGTGCCCATTGCCTACTAAATGAGTTGGAAACCTCCTAACCTCCTGACAAATGTATAGAGATACATATTTCCCTCAGATTACATAGACCCACAAATAATTTTAAAACAAATCCAATACTGATAAACTCCCATTTCTATTAGGTTAAATACCACAGAGAGCCACCACAGCAGCAATATTTCCCACACTGTTACAACATAGCCAATAATATAACAATGTCTATATTCTTTTAAAATGTTTGTGGGTGAAATGTTTACAGTTAATTTCTGATTGTTTATTTCCCTTTTTGTTGATTGTCTATTCCACTTGCTTTGGCAATGTAAACACATTTCCCATGCCATTAAAACCGTTTGAATTGAACTTAATTGAGAGAGATGAGCTTGGACACCACGCATGCACGCGCACACACGCACAGGCCATTACACAGCATGGGGCTTCATTGTCCCTCCTTCAGGGCCTGTCTTTTGGAGCAAGAGATGAGAGGGGCCAACAGATGGAGAAAGAGGAAGGGAGCAGGGGGTGACAGGTGACAATAGATCTAGAAGGATGAGAGAAAGGAGGAGAGTTAGCTTTAGGGCAGTGCGGAGCTGTGATACTTAGGAGGATCGTGAGGAGGAGGACAGAAAGAAGGGGGACAGGGGAAAGAAGGGAGAGGGGTAAAAGAGAAAAGCGGAGAATGAGAAGAGAGGAAAAGGAGGTCCCATCTCTGTGAGGTTAAAGAGTTGCTGTTTAACTGGCACAGGCAAAGTTCCACACCTTAGAAAAAAAGCGCTATCTAGAACCATAAAATGGTTATTCGGCTGTCCACATAGGAGAACCTTTGAAGAACCCATTTTGGTTCAGTGTGCACCCCCTTTGGTTCAAGGTAGAACCCCTTTGGTTCGAGGCAGAACACTTTTGGGTTTCATAAAGAACCCTTTGGTTGAAGAGAGACCGAAGAACCCTTTACCCAGAAGAGAGACCGAAGAACCCTTTACCCAGAAGAGAGACCGAAGAACCCTTTACCCAGAAGAGAGACCGAAGAACCCTTTTGGAACCCTTTTTTCTAAGAGTGGAGGAGGGACTATTCTCTCCCCCATTCTCTCTCTCTCTGTTTGGTAAGGGGGATAAGCTTTTCACAAACTCTGTGTCCTGTTCTCTCTTTGTTTCACTCTCTCTCCTTCTTCTCCTCTCCACAAAGTTTACTATTCCCATGGAGACCCTGTAAAGAATTTAAATTAGGAGAACTCACCCTCCTCTCACTACTCTCACTATGAATAGAACTACAGAGAGGGAGAGAGAGGGGTGGGGGGATGTAGAGAGGGGGACACAGTTGAAAAAGGGCTTACTAGAAGGAGAGAAAATGAATTTTTCGTGGACTTGAAGAGAAGAGAGGAAGCGAGAGATAGTTCAGGACAGAATAAAGATGGGAGGGGGATTGGTGCATATGAAAGAGTGGGTTCGAGAGTGAAAAGGAGAAAAGAGTTGGGGGAGAGAGAGGGTTGGATGGACAGAAATACAGACTGAGGGAGAGACAGGGAGAGAAAAAGTGAGAGAGAGAGAGAGAACAAAGAGAAGTGGGGCTTTGTCAACACGCACCCATTTAATTCTTCCTCTCCCTCCGCTTTTCTTTTTTTTCTACCCCACTCCCTGCAGCCCTATTCATGCTGACCTCCTCCCTCCCTGCAGCCCTATTCATGCTGACCTCCTCCCTCCCTGCAGCCCTATTCATGCTGACCTCCTCCCTCCCTGCAGCCCTATTCATGCTGACCTCCTCCCTCCCTGCAGCCCTATTCATGCTGACCTCCTCCCTCCCTGCAGCCCTTTCAGAAGCTGACCTCCTCCCTCCCTGCAGCCCTATTCATGCTGACCTCCTCCCTCCCTGCAGCCCTATTCATGCTGACCTCCTCCCTCCCTGCAGCCCTATTCATGCTGACCTCCTCCCTCCCTGCAGCCCTATTCATGCTGACCTCCTCCTCCCTGCAGCCCTATTCATGCTGACCTCCTCCCTCCCTGCAGCCCTATTCATGCTGACCTCCTCCCTCCCTGCAGCCCTATTCATGCTGACCTCCTCCCTCCCTGCAGACCTATTCATGCTGACCTCCTCCCTCCCTGCAGCCCTATTCATGCTGACCTCTCCCCCTCCCTGCAGCCCTATTCATGCTGACCTCCTCCCTCCCTGCAGCCCTATTCATGCTGACCTCCTCCCTCCCTGCAGACCTATTCATGCTGACCTCCTCCTCCCTGCAGCCCTATTCATGCTGACCTCCTCCCTCCCTGCAGCCCTATTCTTGCTGACCTCCTCCCTCCCTGCAGCCCTATTCAAGCTGACCTCCTCCCTCCCTGCAGCCCTATTCATGCTGACCTCCTCCCTCCCTGCAGCCCTATTCATGCTGACCTCCTCCCTCCCTGCAGCCCTATTCATGCTGACCTCCTCCCTCCCTGCAGCCCTATTCATGCTGACCTCCTCCCTCCCTGCAACCCTATTCATGCTGACCTCCTCCCTCCCTGCAGCCCTATTCATGCTGACCTCCTCCTCCCCTGCAGCCCTATTCATGCTGACCTCCTCCCTCCCTGCAGCCCTATTCATGCTGACCTCCTCCCTCCCTGCAGCCCTATTCATGCTGACCTCCTCCCTCCCTGCAACCCTATTCATGCTGACCTCCTCCCTCCCTGCAGCCCTATTCATGCTGACCTCCTCCCTCCCTGCAGCCCTATTCATGCTGACCTCCTCCCTCCCTGCAGCCCTATTCATGCTGACCTCCTCCCTCCCTGCAGACCTATTCATGCTGACCTCCTCCCTCCCTGCAGCCCCATTCATGCTGACCTCCTCCCTCCCTGCAGCCCTATTCTTGCTGACCTCCTCCCTCCCTGCAGCCCTATTCATGCTGACCTCCTCCCTCCCTGCAGCCCTATTCATGCTGACCTCCTCCCTCCCTGCAGCCCTATTCATGCTGACCTCCTCCCTCCCTGCAGCCCTATTCATGCTGACCTCCTCCCTCCCTGCAGCCCTATTCATGCTGACCTCCTCCCTCCCTGCAGCCCTATTCATGCTGACCTCCTCCTCCCCTGCAGCCCTATTCATGCTGACCTCCTCCCCCTCCCTGCAGCCCTATTCATGCTGACCTCCTCCCTCCCTGCAGCCCTATTCATGCTGACCTCCTCCCTCCCTGCAGCCCTATTCATGCTGACCTCCTCCCTCCCTGCAGCCCTATTCATGCTGACCTCCTCCCTCCCTGCAGCCCTATTCATGCTGACCTCCTCCCTCCCTGCAGCCCTATTCATGCTGACCTCCTCCCTCCCTGCAGACCTATTCATGCTGACCTCCTCCCTCCCTGCAGCCCTATTCATGCTGACCTCCTCCCTCCCTGCAGCCCTATTCATGCTGTTGTCCCTCCCTGCAGCCCTATTCATGCTGACCTCCTCCCTCCCTGCAGCCCTATTCATGCTGACCTCCCTCCCTCCCTGCAGCCCTATTCATGCTGACCTCCTCCCTCCCTGCAGCCCTATTCATGCTGACCTCCTCCCTCCCTGCAGCCCTATTCATGCTGACCTCCTCCTCCCTGCAGCCCTATTCATGCTGACCTCCTCCCTCCCTGCAGCCCTATTCATGCTGACCTCCTCCCTCCCTGCAGCCCTATTCATGCTGACCTCCCTCCCTGCAGCCCTATTCATGCTGACCTCCTCCCTCCCTGCAGCCCTATTCATGCTGACCTCCTACCTCCCTGCAGCCCTATTCATGCTGACCTCCTACCTCCCTGCATCCCTATTCATGCTGACCTCCTCCCTCCCTGCAGCCCTATTCATGCTGACCTCCTCCCTCCCTGCAGCCCAATCCATGCGGACCTCCTCCCTCCCTGCAGCCCAATTCATGCTGACCTCCTCCCTCCCTGCAGCCCTATTCATGCTGACCTCCTCCCTCCCTGCAGCCCTATTCATGCTGACCTCCTCCTTCCCTGCAGCCCTATTCATGCTGACCTCCTCCCTCCCTGCAGCCCTATTCATGCTGACCTCCTCCCTCCCTGCAGACCTATTCATGCTGACCTCCTCCCTCCCTGCAGACCTATTCATGCTGACCTCCTCCCTCCCTGCAGCCCTATTCATGCTGACCTCCCTCCCTGCAGCCCTATTCATGCTGACCTTCTCCCTCCCTGCAGAACTATTCATGCTGACCTCCTCCCACCCTGCAGCCCTATTCATGCTGACCTCCTCCCTCCCTGCAGCCCTATTCATGCTGACCTCCTCCCCCCCTGCAGCACTATTCATGCTGACCTCCTCCCTCCCTGCAGCCCTATTCATGCTGACCTCCTCCCTCCCTGCAGCCCAATTCATGCTGACCTCCTCCCTCCCTGCAGCCGTATTCATGCTAAGATAATCCCTCCCTGCAGCCCTATTCATGCTGACCTCCTCCCTCCCTGCAGCCCTATTCATGCTGACCTCCTCCTTCCCTGCAGCCCTATTCATGCTGACCTCCTCCCTCCCTGCAGCCCTATTCATGCTGACCTCCTCCCTCCCTGCAGCCGTATTCATGCTGACCTCCTCCCTCCCTGCAGCCTTATTCATGCTGACCTCCTCCCTCCCTGCAGCCCTATTCATGCTGACCTCCTCCCTCCCTGCAGCCCTATTCATGCAATTATCTGACCTCCTCCCTCCCTGCAACCCTATTCATGCTGACCTCCTCCCTCCCTGCAGCCCTATTCATGCTGACCTCCTCCTCCCCTGCAGCCCTATTCATGCTGACCTCCTCCCTCCCTGCAGCCCTATTCATGCTGACCTCCTCCCACCCTGCAGCCCTATTCATGCTGACCTCCTCCAACCCTGCAGCCCTATTCATGCTGACCTCCTCCTCCCTGCAGCCCTATTCATGCTGACCTCCTCCCCTCCCTGCAGCCCTATTCATCTGATTGTTTAGCCCTATTCATGTTGATTGTCCTCCCTCCCTGCAGCCCTATTCATGCTGACCTCCTCCCTCCCTGCAGACCTATTCATGCTGACCTCCTCCCTCCCTGCAGCCCTATTCATGAGACCTCCTCCCTCCCTGCAGCCCTATTCTTGCATGACCTCCTCCCTCCCACAGCCCTATTCATGCTGACCTCCTCCCTCCCTCAGCCCTATTCATGCTGACCTCCTCCCTCCCTGCAGCCCTATTCATGCTGACCTCCTCCCTCCCTGCAGCCCTATTCATGCTGACCTCCTCCCTCCCTGCAGCCCTATTCATGCTGACCTCCTCCCTCCCTGCAGCCCTATTCATGCTGAAAGAAGGGCAGCCCTATTCATGCTGACCTCCTCCTCCCCTGCAGCCCTATTCATGCTGACCTCCTCCCTCCCTGTGAGCCCTATTCATGCTGACCTCCTCCCTCCCTGCAGCCCTATTCATGCTGACCTCCTCCCTCCCTAGCCCTATTCATGCTGACCTCCTCCCTCCCTGCAGCCCTATTCATGCTGACCTCCTCCCTCCCTGCAGCCCTATTCATGCTGACCTCCTCCCTCCCTGCAGCCCTATTCATGCTGACCTCCTCCCTCCCTGCAGACCTATTCATGCTGACCTCCTCCCTCCCTGCAGCCCTATTCATGCTGACCTCCTCCCTCCCTGCAGCCCTATTCATGCTGACCTCCTCCCTCCCTGCAGCCCTATTCATGCTGACCTCCTCCCTCCCTGCAGCCCTATTCATGCTGACCTCCCTCCCTGCAGCCCTATTCATGCTGACCTCCTCCCTCCCTGCAGCCCTATTCATGCTGACCTCCTCCCTCCCTGCAGCCCTATTCATGCTGACCTCCTCCCTCCCTAAGCAGCCCTATTCATGCTGACCTCCTCCCTCCCTGCAGCCCTATTCATGCTGACCTCTCCCTCCCTGCAGCCCTATTCATGCTGACCTCCTTTCCCTGCAGCCCTATTCATGCTGACCTCCTCCCTCCCTGCAGCCCTATTCATGCTGACCTCCTCCTCCCTGCAGCCCTATTCATGCTGACCTCCTCCCTCCCTGCAGCCCTATTCATGCTGACCTCCTCCCTCCTCTCACCCTATTCATGCTGACCTCCTCCTCCCTGCAGCCCTATTCATGCTGACCTCCCTCCCTGCAGCCCTATTCATGCTGACCTCCTCCCTCCCTGCAGCCCTATTCATGAATTTTTCGTGGACTGACCTCCTCCCTCCCTGCAGCCCTATTCATGCTGACCTCCTCCCTCCCTGCAGCCCTATTCATGCTGACCTCCTCCCTCCCTGCAGCCCTATTCATGCTGACCTCCTCCCTCCCTGCAGCCCTATTCATGCTGACCTCCTCCCTCCCTGCAGCCCTATTCATGCTGACCTCCCTCCCTGCAGCCCTATTCATGCTGACCTCCTCCCTCCCTGCAGCCCTATTCATGCTGACCTCCTGTCTCCCTGCAGCCCTATTCATGCTGACCTCCTCCCTCCCTGCAGCCCTATTCATGCTGACCTCCTCCCTCCCTGCAGCCCAATTCATGCTGACCTCCTCCCTCCCTGCAGCCCTATTCATGCTGACCTCCTCCCTCCCTGCAGCCCTATTCATGCTGACCTCCTCCTCCCTGCAGCCCTATTCATGCTGACCTCCTCCCTCCCTGCAGCCCTATTCATGCTGACCTCCTCCTCCCTGCAGCCCTATTCATGCTGACCTCCTCCCTCCCTGCAGCCCTATTCATGCTGACCTCCTCCCTCCCTGCAGCCCTATTCATGCTGACCTCCTCCCTCCCTGCAGCCCTATTCATGCTGACCTCCTCCCTCCCTGCAGCCCTATTCATGCTGACCTCCTCCCTCCCTGCAGCCCTATTCATGCTGACCTCCTCCCTCCCTGCAGCCCTATTCATGCTGACCTCCTCCCTCCCTGCAGCCCTATTCATGCTGACCTCCTCCCTCCCTGCAGCCCTATTCATGCTGACCTCCTCCCTCCCTGCAGCCCTATTCATGCTGACCTCCTCCCTCCCTGCAGACCTATTCATGCTGACCTCCTCCCTCCCTGCAGCCCTATTCATGCTGACCTCCTCCCTCCCTGCAGCCCTATTCATGCTGACCTCCTCCCTCCCTGCAGCCCTATTCATGCTGACCTCCTCCCTCCCTGCAGCCCTATTCATGCTGACCTCCTCCCTCCCTGCAGCCCTATTCATGCTGACCTCCTCCCTCCCTGCAGCCCTATTCATGCTGACCTCCTCCCTCCCTGCAGCCCTATTCATGCTGACCTCCTCCCTCCCTGCAGCCCTATTCATGCTGACCTCCTCCCTCCCTGCAGCCCTATTCATGCTGACCTCCTCCCTCCCTGCAGCCCTATTCATGCTGACCTCCTCCCTCCCTGCAGCCCTATTCATGCTGACCTCCTCCCTCCCTGCAGCCCTATTCATGCTGACCTCCTCCCTCCCTGCAGCCCTATTCATGCTGACCTCCTCCCTCCCTGCAGCCCTATTCATGCTGACCTCCTCCCTCCCTGCAGCCCAATTCATGCTGACCTCCTCCCTCCCTGCAGCCCTATTCATGCTGACCTCCTCCCTCCCTGCAGCCCTATTCATGCTGACCTCCTCCCTCCCTGCAGCCCTATTCATGCTGACCTCCTCCCTCCCTGCAGCCCTATTCATGCTGACCTCCTCCCTCCCTGCAGCCCTATTCATGCTGACCTCCTCCCTCCCTGCAGCCCTATTCATGCTGACCTCCTCCTCCCTGCAGACCTATTCATGCTGACCTCCTCCCTCCCTGCAGCCCTATTCATGCTGACCTCCTCCCTCCCTGCAGCCCTATTCATGCTGACCTCCTCCCTCCCTGCAGCCCTATTCATGCTGACCTCCTCCCTCCCTGCAGCCCTATTCATGCTGACCTCCTCCCTCCCTGCAGCCCTATTCATGCTGACCTCCTCCCTCCCTGCAGCCCTATTCATGCTGACCTCCTCCCTCCCTGCAGCCCTATTCATGCTGACCTCCTCCCTCCCTGCAGCCCTATTCATGCTGACCTCCTCCCTCCCTGCAGCCCAATTCATGCTGACCTCCTCCCTCCCTGCAGCCGTATTCATGCTGACCTCCTCCCTCCCTGCAGCCCTATTCATGCTGACCTCCTCCCTCCCTGCAGCCCTATTCATGCTGACCTCCTCCCTCCCTGCAGCCCTATTCATGCTGACCTCCTCCCCCTCCCTGCAGCCCTATTCATGCTGACCTCCTCCCTCCCTGCAGCCTTATTCATGCTGACCTCCTCCCTCCCTGCAGCCCTATTCATGCTGACCTCCTCCCTCCCTGCAGCCCTATTCATGCTGACCTCCTCCCTCCCTGCAGCCCTAGTCATGCTGACCTCCTCCCTCCCTGCAGCCCTATTCATGCTGACCTCCTCCCTCCCTGCAGCCTTATTCATGCTGACCTCCTCCCTCCCTGCAGCCCTATTCATGCTGACCTCCTCCCTCCCTGCAGCCCTATTCATGCTGACCTCCTCCTTCCCTGCAGCCCTATTCATGCTGACCTCCTCCCTCCCTGCAGCCCTATTCATGCTGACCTCCTCCCTCCCTGCAGCCCTATTCATGCTGACCTCCTCCCTCCCTGCCCTCTTCGCTCTCCTAAGAAAGTCAGCACAAACTCTCCTCTAATAGAGAAACTATGAAACTACTCCACGTTTTGCCAGTGAGAGACATCATCAGTTGTACCAACGCTAACACACGCACACACAGCATGACTGCATTGCTATTTTCATTACCTATCAGTGAAGTGTAATGAAACTTAACACAGGGTGAAATGTGAGTGGCGGAAAGCTCTAGACTCAGTTTGATTTCTAACCTTTGAGATCATCTGATAGTGTCTTAATGAAAGCAGTGCATATAAAAAATATATTTAGTTTATTTCAATCTGACAAGATCACACAAGCCGTGCATGTGTGCATCTGTCTCTCTGACTGTGAGAGAGGACGTGGGAGAAAGATTTTGTGTGTGAGTGTATGTATCTGGGTGTGTGTCCCTGCGTGTGACCATGAAATATGGAAAAGGTCAGGGTTGGAGACCCGTTAGTCCAAGTGAGTCTCTCTCTCTCTCCACACACACACACACACACACACACACACACACACACACACACACACACACACACACACACACACACACACACACACACACACACACACACACACACACACACACACACACACACACACACACACACACACACACACACACACACACACACACACACACACACACACACACACAGTCCACCCTCTGTCCTTCATTCAGTTTTATCTCCCCCCTCTCCCTTCACCCTTATGGTCCTTTAAACCCAATGACAGAGCAAAGTCGGGACAGGGACAGCCAGTGGACAGCTGCAGCACCAGAGACATGTTATCATAAGCGGTGTGTTACATGTTCATTTAGGCCCGTTAGCATTAGGCTAACTCGTGTGGGTGTGAACACAAATCAGTCACATTCAGCCCTATTATCGAGCTGTGAAGATGGCTAATGGTGAATTATACAAATTTACTAGCTAGCTAACATCTTGAAGCGTATAGCTGTGGGTAAGCTTTATTGCCGTCAGTATCAATAACAAAAGTGTTAGGCCAACTGTTACAGAGTCTCTAGGATATGCAACAAGCTATCTTTGTGTCTGAGAGGAAAGTTAGCCTCCAGGCCAAAGTCAAAGGTAAACAACCTGTTGTCCACTGTGTCCAGAGCAGTTTAATACTATCTGGCTGAACTATAGTGTCTAGTATTTACCTCAGCACAGTTCACACTCACTGCCCAGTAGAGAGAGCATTCCCCTTACAGCATGGCACATAACATTCTCATTAGGTTACATTGACAAGGAACTTTTCAGGAACGTTCTGAGGACATTTTCGGTCACACTCTCACCTCAACCACCTTACTCATTCCTTTCTGTTTCACGCTTCCCTAGCTTTCTTTCCATTCCCTCTCTCCACCCACCTCTCCAAACAAGCCAGCAGACAAAGTGTCCAGTGAAGCCCTCTAATTGCAAACTCACATGGCTGACTGGAGCCCAACTTATCCGTCTGTCCTGTCCCCCCCCTCTATCTCTCCCCTCCCTCTATCTCCCCCTCCCTCTATCTCCATACCTCCCTCTATCTCTCCCCTCCCTCTATCTCCACACCTCCCTCTATCTCTCCCCTCCCTCTATCTCCCCCTCCCTCTATCTCCACACTTCCCCTCTATCTCCATACCTCCCTCTATCTCTCCCCTCCCTCTATCTCCACACCTCCCTCTATCTCTCCCCTCCCTCTATCTCCACACCTCCCTCTATCTCTCCCCTCCCTCTATCTCTCCCCTCCCTCTCTCTCCCCTCCCTCTATCTCTCCCCTCCCTCTATCTCCACACCTCCCTCTATCTCTCCCCTCCCTCTATCTCCACACCTCCCCTCCCCCATCTCTCTCGTCCATTTTGAAGGACGAAATTAGGCCAATAGTTTGCTGACTCTTCAAAGTGCAGCTGGTGCTGTGGAATTATTGCACTGTACTTTGAGGTAGAGTGCTATCCGATGGTTTCCCAGTACTGTTTGGGAGGACAGGTCTGGGAATGGGATAGTGGGAACACCAGGACAGAGTGCCGGGGAACACAGCGGACTTCTGGCCAGGCAAGGCAGGGGTGTAAAATGAGACGCGTCTCTGTGGGATTCTGACCTGCTTCCCAGATAAACATGGTCGCCTGTGAGCGCTGGGATCGGCTCGGTTGAGCAACCCGCGTACAGTTACATCCGGTTGGTCAATCATATCAAAGAAAAAAGGGCTTATGTTTTGCAATAGACTGACATTGACCTAATTTGAAAGTGCACAGACCACAATGGTAAGAAATTAACAGTTCTGTTGAGTGTGCCAGATGATTTGACGAGACTGTCCGTTCTTAAATCAAGTGACAAACTCCCTCCAAAACACACTGCTGTACAAATCAAATGCTGGAAACGCAATGTGGAAATCTGCAAAGATTTTATTTGGCCCAAGCATCCGCTAGGTAGAGATACTTGACAGGATCCTCCACTAGAACTGCTTTTCCTCTACCCCCTTTCTCTCAGTCTCTTCCATCCTTTAGTTTATTCCTCTCTCTCCAGCCTCAAAGTGACATCCTTAAGCCCCTTCTGAGGGGATGGTGATTGTCTTTCGAGAAGGTTTTCTGTCCACTGCTGCTCAATACAGTCAGGACACACTCTTTTCAGTCGGTGAGTGTGAGACATAAGCCTCACACACAGACATACTGCTAAATTACCAAGGGGCATTGGCTAAAGCAGGTCACCAAGGCAACAGACTGAGACAGGTGCAGGGGGAAAGAGTGTGAAAGAGTGTGTTTTGGGATGGGGTGTGTGTGTGTGTGTTTATGATAGTGTGTGTGTTTTTTGTGTGTGGGGGGGGGGGTCTCGTGGCAAGAGCAGCTGTTGCATTAGATTAGTTGAGAATTAGAGACCCTTCTCCTCCTCCTCCCCACTGTCCTCCCTCCCTAACTACACCTCTCTCTCGCACAAACCTCTTCACTCGTTCTCCCCCTAACACCTCCCGCCTCTTCACTCGTTCTCCCCCTAACACCTCTCCACCTCTTCACTCGTTCTCCCCCTAACAACTCTTCACTCGTTCTCCCCCTAACACCTCCTGCCTCTTCACTCGTTCTCCCCCTAACACCTCTCCACCTCTTCACTCGTTCTCCCCCTAACACCTCTTCACTCGTTCTCCCCCTAACACCTCCCGCCTCTTCACTCGTTCTCCCCCTAACACCTCTCCACCTCTTCACTCGTTCTCCCCCTAACACCTCTTCACTCGTTCTCCCCCTAACACCTCCCGCCTCTTCACCTCTCCCCTAACACCTCTTCACTCGTTCTCTCCCTAACACCTCCCACCTCTTCACTCGTTCTCTCCCTAACACCTCCCGCCTCTTCACTCGTTCTCCCCCTAACACCTCTCCACCTCTTCACTCGTTCTCCCCCTAACACCTCCAACCTCTTCACTCGTTCTCTCCCTAACACCTCTCCACCCCTTCACTCGTTCTCTCCCAAACACCTCTACAAGTCTTCACTCGTTCTCTCCCTAACACTTCCCACCTCTTCACTTGTTCTCTCCCTAACACCTCTTCACTCGTTCTCTCCCTAACACCTCTCCACCTCTTCACTCGTTCTCCCCCTAACACCTCCCGTCTCTTCACTCGTTCTCTCCCTAACACCTCTCCACCTCTTCACTCGTTCTCTCCCTAACACCTCTCCACCTCTTCACTCGTTCTCCCCCTAACACCTCTCCACTCATTCTCTCCCTAACACCTCTCCACCTCTTCACTCGTTCTCCCCCTAACACCTCTCCACTCATTCTCTCCCTAACACCTCTCCACCTCTTCACTCGTTCTCTCCCTAACACCTCTCCACCTCTTCACTCGTTCTCTCCCTAACACCTCTCCACCTCTTCACTCGTTCTCTCCCTAACATCTCTCCAAGTCTTCACTCGTTCCCTCCCTAACACTTCCCACCTCTTCACTCATTCTCTCCCTAACACCTCCCTACCTCTTCACTCGTTCTCTCCCTAACACCTCTCCACCTCTTCACTCGTTCTCTCCCTAACATCTCTCCACCTCTTCAGTTCTTCACCTCTCCACTCATTCTCTCCCTAACACCTCTCCACCTCTTCACTCGTTCTCCCCTAACACCTCTCCACTCATTCTCTCCCTAACACCTCTCCACCTCTTCACTCGTTCTCTCCCTAACACCTCTCCACCTCTTCACTCGTTCTCTCCCTAACACCTCTCCACCTCTTCACTCGTTCTCTCCCTAACATCTCTCCAAGTCTTCACTCGTTCCCTCCCTAACACTTCCCACCTCTTCACTCGTTCTCTCCCTAACACCTCCCTACCTCTTCACTCGTTCTCTCCCTAACACCTCTCCACCTCTTCACTCGTTCTCTCCCTAACATCTCTCCAAGTCTTCACTCGTTCCCTCCCTAACACCTCTCCACCTCTTCACTCATTCTCTCCCTAACACCTCTCCAACTCTTCACTCGTTCTCTCCCTAACACCTCTCCACCTCTTCACTCGTTCTCTCCCTAACACCTCTCCACCTCTTCACTCGTTCTTTCCCTAACACCTCTCCAACTCTTCACTCGTTCTCTCCCTAACACCTCTCCACCTCTTCACTCGTTCTCTCCCTAACACCTCTCCACCTCTTCACTTTCTCTCCCTAACAACTCTCTCTCCCTAACAACTCTCCACCTCTTCACTCGTTCTCTCCCTAACAACTCTCCACCTCTTCACTCTATCTCTCCCTAACACCTCTCCACCTCTTCACTCATTCTCCCCCTAACACCTCTCCACCCCTTCGCTCATTCTCTCCCTAACACCTCTCCACCTCTTCACTCGTTCTCTCCCTAACACCTCTCCACCTCTTCACTCGTTCTCTCCCAAACACCGCTCCACCTCTTCACTTGTTCTCTCCCTAACACGTCTCCACCTCTTCACTCGTTCTCTCCCGAACACCTCTTCACTCGTTCCCTCCCTAACACCTCTCCACTCGTTCTCTCCCTAACACCTCTTCACCTCTTCACTCGTTCTCTCCCTAACACCTCTCCACCTCTTCACTCGTTCTCTCCCTAACACTTCTCCACCTCTTCACTTGTTCTCCCTAACACCGCTCCACCTCTTCCTTCCCACTGATTCAAGACTGTTTGTCAACTTTCTTTCCATCTGTTCCACTTGTCATCCCTTTATGACACTTGTTCTTCAGCCTATTTGGAACCTCTCTTACCTTTGAGTGAGAGTTGGTTCTTCTCATACATGTCTGTGTTCCTCTTCTCTCCTGCAGCTTGAAAACACTTCCCTTCTGAGTACCCCAACCACTCTCCAGGTGGTGCCCCACTTTCTCCCCCTTCCCTCTTTCTCTCTCTCTATCCACTCCTCTGTCATCCCCGCATGAGTTTGCCTTTCACTGCATCTCATTCAAATAGGCTTAACTGGCTTGAAGAAAAATGGAACAGCCGAAGCAACTCAAACAACAACAACGGAGACAAATGGAAGACAGAAGTGCTAATATCCATCAGAATGCCTTTTGACAGTAAATATCAAACATAATGTTGTTGTGTTCCCTCTTTTGGGATCCCTCTCTCCCTCTTCTCCTCCTCCCTTTCAACTGTTCTCTGAAATTAGCCACGTTTACCCTGTCTCTAACCCAAATGTGGAATAAGAGAAAAAGAGAGAGAAAAGAGAAAAACAGGGAGACAAATAGACTGAGAAAACATGAGATGTAGAGTGATGGGGGAGAACTGGAGAACTACTACTGATTCAATATATACATGTAGTACAGGGATGGGCAACTTTGATGGGGTGGGGGAACAAAAAAATGTTGTACAGCTAATTTCCTGCCATTCTAAACATTTTGCCATTGGGTGGAAAGAAGTGTTTGCAATTTTTAATATGATATTTGAGTGACACTGACTAACAAAATCAACGAGGGCCTGCTGGGCTCTAATTCCACCTTGATTACTACAAGTTTAGATAGCTGGCCAATCTAAAAAATGAGTCACTATCAGGGACTGACATAACAAGAGAAAACCCATTGATGGACAAACACATTTCGAAATTGCACCTTGATCTACTATTCTGCCTCACAACAGTAAGTTGAGTTCCCAAAATATCTACATTTTATCCGAGGGTTTTCAAATGGTGGCCTGTCTGTCTGCATGCGGCCCGCCAGTTCCCGATCCCTGATCATGTCAACAAATGTGTCTTAAGACAGTGTGTCACATTTACCTTTCCAAACTGGTCAAAGTACTGCTTGACGTCTTCGATGGTTGTGTTCACAGAGAGACCTCCCACAAATATCTTCTTTGTCCTGGTCACCAGCTGACAACACAGGGGAAGAGGACACACAATCATTAACACACAGCAAATTGAAAAGGTAGATATTTCAGATAATAAAGCTCTAAGATCTGTTAAGCAGTAAAAAAAAAATATCTAGGGTGGGGGTTGCCAGGCACTCAGAACAGCATAGTACAGTAATAACACAATTAATTTGACCCAGTGTGTGACTGTGTGTATGAGTGTGTATGTGTGCATGAGTCTTTAGGCAGGTAGAGCCACCCCGTTTCTTATGTATTGGGGTCATATACAGGTCGGATGAGGTTGGGGGTAAGGGAGGACGGAGGATTGCTGCCCCTTCATCACGTGAACGGAATATAGGAACCCAATCTGGTGCGCCAGGCAGGCCTCTCCTGATGGTACATGGCGGCTGTGACGTCACCTAGGCGTCTAGGAGTTAACCCTGTCAAGGATGAGAACTCACCTTGGGCTGGGCTCTACGAGGAAACGCTACCTTGGGATCAATCTGGAAAGAGAGGGAGAGCAAGGGAGAGACGATGTGTTAGAAACAGATGGAGAAAAACATTCAGAGACCATACTGGTAATTGTGACTCAAAGTTCAAGACAATGGATCACAAACTTGAATGATAAAAACTTTATGATACAAAGCTTTTCTGGTATTTGAAAAGTACTACATTCCATTTCTTTGACAATCCCCAACCTGTGATACACTGGAATTATATGACTTTATCCAATGTAGTGGCAGACTGCATAACACCAGCCTAGTCCCAGATCTGCTTGTTCTGTCTGGCAAACTCCTATGGTCACGCCATTAGAGTTGGCAAGACAGCAAGAACAGATCTGGGACCGGGCTGGCATACCACAGTATAATACTCTACAATAGCAAAAAAAAAAACTTTAAGTTCACACAGTATATCAATGAATAGACTCATGTTGACAGTGAGTACTTGTGGAAAACACTGTCTGAACTGAGAAAAAAGCATCTGTGCAAATCAGAGCATTGTATGCTGTGGAGAATTTGCATAAAGGCTCAGGTTTTCAAGTCAAATCAGGGGCTGCGGTCGTGTGAGGCTCTGTTGGTATGAGCATTGGTCTAGGAATGACAGGGTTACGGGTTCCATTCATGCTGGGGTTACATCCTACTAAAGTCTACAATGACTGTACAAAACATTAGGAAAGTGATTTTGAACAGGGTATGGTAGTAGGTGTAACGGTTTGAGCGTGTCAAGAACTGCAACTCTGCTGGGTTTCTCACGCTCAACAGTTACCTGTGTGTATCATTAATGGTCGTCCACCCAAAGGACATCCAGCCAACTTGACACAAGTGTGAGAGTCAACATGGGCCCGCATCGCTGTGGAACGCTTTCCACACCGTGTAGCGTCCATGCTCGACAAATTGAGACTGTTCTGAGGCCAAAAGGGGGTGCAACTCAATATTAGGAAGGTGTTCTTAATGTTTTGTACACTCAGTGTATGTACTCACTCTACTTTTAGTCACTTTGGATAAAAGCATCTGCTAAATGACACATTAATGGCTGATGTTTGAGTGAGACAGAGGGCTCCTCCTCACCCCATGGTGTAGGATGGAGAGGACTGTCATCTCCGGCTGCCTTCAGTGTCAGAGGGTACTGTTGACGACGGAAGGGGACTACATAGCATGGCTACGTTGGCAGGTGTGGCACAACAGCTCTTGTCGAGTGTTGAGCACCTGGAACAAATTCTGCTTCTCATTTACCCCGTATGCCTGGAAGAAACCATGAATTCTACTGATGATCTCACACTTGTCGCTCGATACATATGCCTAATGACACTTGACTGAATTAGCCCTTGTGGCAGAGTGATCACACCATGATACAAACAATAATTTCTGGGGTCAAACAAGAGCCTGATCATCCCAATAGTTTAGTGCCATTGTATTTCAAAACATTCCTATCAAGCATGTTCATGTTCCCTCTAGTGCTCATGAATCAGTAAAACAAAGCATGTTTGTCATAAAGATAGAAAAACACATCAAAGAGGAAAGGACCGACACCCCTAACTAAGTATTGGTCCTAAAGTATCGACTACTAGAGTTGTGCTATAAGCTACATAGGCTACATCTTGCCATGCTGTTTAGTATCATTACATTATAAATAGAGACAGGGTACAGATCTACAGCACCTTGAATGAAGCAGAAAGCAGGTATATATAGGTATCGATAGTACAGTGAATGTTCGGACTACATGGCCGCTATAGGAAACTATTTTAGTTTCGCCCAAATCAGTCTATTCCACAAACCAGGAGCAATTTCCCAACTAACATCCATAAATATTCAGAAACATGTCCTTGATCGCGAATAACAACTTAAAATGGCAATGGTATAACTGACTTAATAACATATTCTACGTTATAAAGCAGAGAATAATAGTAACAAAGTTATAACTGGGTTTATAAATGTTAGCCGGCCAACTTCTTGCTTTGTGACATACATCCCGGGTGGATACTAGAGAGCAGAGAAGGATCCCATCAAGCCAGAGCGTATTGGTTGAGTGCTTTATGTTAAAGGAATACAAATCAAATCAAATTCTATTTGTCTCATGCGCCGAATACAATTTCACCTTACAGTGAAATGCTTACTCACACGCCCTTAACCAACAATGCAGTTTTAAGAAACATACCCCAAAAATTAAGAAATAAAGTAACAAATAATTAATACTCTGAGACTTTGGCAAAGAAACATACCCCAACAATTAAGAAATAAAGTAACAAATAATTAATACTCTGAGACTTTGGCAAAGAGGCCCTTTATCTACTTCCACAGAGTTAGATTAATTTATGGATACCATTACATTGTCTCTGTGTCCAGTATGAAGGAATGACTGGAAGTCTATTGTTATCTGCTAGCATGATAGGGGATAACTAACGCCAGCAGACTTCCAGTCATTGGTTAACGCTAGTTAGCAATTGCACTAGCGCTAGTTGGCAACTTCCTTCAAACTGCACGCAGAGAAATAAAAATGTTATCCACAAGTTCATCTGACTCTGGGGAAGTAGATTAATTTCCAACATCCCGAGGTATCCCTTTAGGACTAGATTACATCCGATAGTCACCTCAAACTGCCAAACCTATCCTATCCTATATGTTTAAAACTGAAACAAACAAACCAAGTGAAGGCATTACAAATCATCATTAGCACCCAGTTGCCAACACATGTCGCAAAGGCAGAGAACAACATAAAAAGTTGCAGTCTTACAACATTCACATTATACTCTCACAGCACTACTGCTAACCAATGCTAACTAGCATTAGCGCAATGATTGGAAGTCTATGGGTATGACTTCTAGTTATGCGCTAACGCTAGTTTGGAATTGCGTTAGCAACTTCCTTCAAACTATACGCGGAGACAAGAGTTATCCACGAGTTCATCAGACTCTGTGGATGTAGATAAACATCCGTATTGCTTTAAGAATCCCTTTAAGAGCTTTGGGCAAGAAACCGAAACGTCGCAGGTTCAAATCCCCGAGCCGACTAGGTGAAAAATCTGTGCCCTTGAGCAAGGCACCTAACTATAATTGCTCTTGTAAGTCGCTCTGGATAAGAGTGTCTGCTAAATTAAAAATGTAAATGTAAACCAAAGAGGAGTGAAGGGGAGGGTGAAAAGCATGAAAAGGGAAAGGGAGATAGGCCTAGATTGAGGAAGAGAGGAAAAGATGTGAGAGAAAGAGAAAGCGTGGCCATTCATTTTAAAACAAAAACTCCACCATTTGTGTGCAGGGAGTCCTGGCCCAGAAGGCAGCCCTTCTGATTTGATTAATTAACAGGACAAAAGGAGTAAAAAACAGATGGGCCCACAGAGGAACAGGGGACCCCCCCACACACACACACACACTCATTGTGAGGTTAAACACCTAAAACATGCACAACCACACAATATGCTCCACCAAATCACTGTTTTTTCTAACACTCTCATTTATAAAATGTTTGCGAGGAAAACACACACAAATAGTTTACAAAAATGTGCTATCCTATCATCTCATAATTCAAGACATTATAAAATCTGTTTAGAAACAGCCATAACAAGACGTTTGGAAGGTGGCTAGGCTATTGTACCACTGTGGACAGCGATTGGATTTGGGTCTGGGTTATCGGGGTCAATCTGCACAGCTGAGCAATGGCAGAGTAATTAGTTAACGAAGTCCCCCTACCCCTAAGACCCAGCTAGGACAACCTGTGTGTGTGTGTGTGTGTGTGTGTGTGTGTGTGTGTGTGTGTGTGTGTGTGTGTGTGTGTGTGTGTGTGTGTGTGTGTGTGTGTGTGTGTGTGTGTGTGTGTGTGTGTGTGTGTGTGTGCGTGCGTGCGTGCGTGTGTGCGTGTGTGTGTGTGTGTGTGTGTGTGTGTGTTTGTGTGTGTTTGTGTGCGTGCGTGCGTGCGTGTGTGTGTGTTTGTGTGTGTGTGTGTGTGTGTGTGTGTGAGTGTTTTCTTGTGTGTGTGTGTGTGTGTGTGTGTGTGTGTGTGTGTGTGTGTGTGTGTGTGTGTTTTTCATGTGTGTGTGTGTGACTTGATCAATTCCTTCAGGAGGGAAGATACACATTCTGGGATGATGCTATACTTCAGAAGAAACACTTAATTTTCTTCAATCCGATTAGGTTCCTTTCAGATCCATACTAATTACAGACCAGGGCCTCTCTGTCTCTCTCTTCCTTTCCATCTTCTCCTCCATCCCCTTCTCGTCTCCTCTGCCCGTCACCACCAAAGCGCTAATCTCCACAGAGCCATGACCTGCGACATTGCAAACAGCTAATGTTAATGCTAACCTAGTTCTCACCCCATATTTAGAATTTTTAGGTCTCATCCCATATGGGGACCAATCACCCACCAGCAAACAGACACACAGCCAAATCCAATGATCAGATTTGCAAGCGTAGCAGATTTTGTCATCATGCTAAATCTCTTTGCTTGCTCTGAGTCCAGTAATGAGTTATACCCTTGTGACAAAAACATTTAATAGCCTTTTCTTGGTGAGGCATCTCAGCATTGATAGCTAACTTTAACCAGGCCTGTGGCATTTTTAAAATTGAACATGGCAAGTCAGTTAAGAACAAATTCTTATTTACAATGACGGCCTACACCGGCCAAACCCGGACAACACTGGGCCAATTGTGCACCACCTTATGGGACTCGCAATCATGTGATACAGCCTGGAATCGAACCAGGGTGTCTGTAGTGACACCTCTAGCACTGCGATGCAGTGCCTTAGACTGCAGCGTCACTCGGGAGCAGTGGTCATCACTAAACTGCTCTAGAATTACTAACATCAGTAGACTGTCCATTCATGTATGTATTAGAATCAGTAAATACATGTATGCATAAAGCATTGTTAATAATCGGGCCAGTAATCTGCCTAAATTATCAACATAATTGTGTATTAATCTAATGCAATGATTAACTACATGTAATAGTAACGTTTACGGGCAATTTATGACCAAATCAAATCAAACTTTGTCACATGCACCGAATACAACAAGTGTAGATAGACCTTACCGTGAAATGCTTACTTACAAGCCCTTAACCAGACCTTCAAATATGATATTAAAGTGTAACCAAAGTTATTTCTCTTTCTCACACTCTTCATGGGGTATATTTAACGCAGTAGGATTAACATACCTAATAAACTGATTGGTTTACTTAGCTGTGTTGTGCTAGAACATCAACAAAGAATGGTGTGGGCTTGGAACTTGACTACGTGCTTTGGAAATCCATGCAATCCAAACCTACTTTGTACTAAAAGTGACGACGATTTGATGTGCTAAAGTCTATTAGTAATATACTATATTTGTTTTGCATAGTTAAAATGCGACCAGGGTCTAGTTCATTAGGCATCAAATTGAATAAATATGACTTAGACAGGACGACCCAGACTAGTCCAATAAGAAAGACTCATTTCCATTTTCCGATACAAAACACTTTCCCATTAGGTGCACTAATAAAAAACGACCCTGGATAATTCTACTGCATACATGAAACAACATGGGTCCTCTTTTCTATGCACTACATCACACTACTGCCCTGTGTCCAAGTCCTCTGAAGCAGCCAAGCAAGTAGAACTCTGTCTTTATGTCAAAACATCAACAATATGCATTGCTCATAGAAAACGTATTCAATTGGTCAATAGTGTCATTGTCAATAACAACACGAAAGTCGTCTAGATGTTGGCTTCTGAGGGCCGAGGCCTAACTTGAGATATGGGTGAATAACTCAAATTTTCATGCAAAACTACCCTTGACATCCCTGCATGATGTAGCCCTTTCCTGCAGTCGGTGACCAAAAGTGCCCTCTTTGGCCTCATGGGTGGAATGCAAACTCAAAATGGAATACATTTAAACTGTATACCTGACATGGTACAGGTGGCTTCTTTTTTTAAGCCCATAACCATGTGTGTGAGATGTAGGTGTCCACCTTTCCCTTTCCTTTATATGATTAGACTGTGCTATGTTTTCTATCTGAAAATTACAATTAGCAACACAGACTTTCCTAATCACGTAGTTGACAAAAATACATCACATCTCTTCTATTTGTTCCCAGCTCTTTGAATTTACAGTGTCAAGCGTATTGTCACTGCTTTTCAAAGTGCTTAAACTTGCCCCCATTCCTACTGCCAAACCCCTCTCATTCACCTTGGCCTTTCTCTCTCTGTTTCTTTCTCACCCTCCATGGGGTTAGCATAGAAAAAAAAACACTCAAAGTGTGGAACATTCTTTCTAATTCCAGAAAGGAATTTCACTCTCCTTCTCATCTCATGCTGGTCAAACAATAGCCATCCACAAGGGAGAGAGGGAAAACGGTTTGGAGGGAGAGAGGGAGGGAGTGTTCGAGAGGTAAAAGTGCACAAGGAAAGTAGAAGAGATGGTACAAAAAGAGGACAGGCTGAAATAGGTGAATAGATAGGCAGAGAGAAGGTGAGGGACATTGAGGAGTTGAAAAATATGGAAGAGTCAGATAGAGAGAGAAAGCACGAGAGAGAGAAATGTTTGATGTAGATTGTAAAATTATGAGGAAAAAACATAGAACACTACCAACCAAAAGCACTGAGACCCAAATAATGGTGAATTATGCCTTCGTTACTGTGAGACTTTAAAACTCTAGAAACGTACACTCAGAACCAAAAAAGCACAGTACAACAGCAAGCAACTGACACTAATTGAAGAGTCCATAAACACAAACAACTTCTGGCAAAATTGGATTCAAAAAAATAATAATTGCGATACAAATGGTGACATATGGACAACCCATATTAAAACACTCTACAACACTGTTCAAATTGACACAAATGCAGAACAACGCCAAATTCACGAGAAGTTGAATGGTTTAGAAAACGCTATAAAGGACAATCAAAATCCATTGGACTCCCCAATTACTGACCAGGAGCTCTATAAGAAACTTCAGGCCCTCAAATTTAAAAAAGCATGTGGACCTGATGGCATCCTAAATGAGATGCTCAAACTCACTAGTGCAAAATGTCAATTGGCTATATTAAAACGGTTTAATTTGATCCTGAGTGTAGGTTATTTCCTTGACATCTGGAATCAAGGACTCATAACCCCAATCTTTAAGAACGGAGACAAGTTGGCCCTAACAATTACAGAGGCATATGTCTGAACAGTAACCTGTGGAAGGTTTTCTGTAGTATTATAAATATAAAAGTTCTAAACGTCCTTAATAAGCACAATGTCTTGAGTAAAAGCCAAATTGGATTTATACCAAAACATTGCACGACTGATCATATTTACACCCTACACACCCTGATAGATAAACATATCCACCAAAATAACACCAAAATATACGCTCGCTTTATCTACTTCCAAAAAGCGTTAGATTCTATTTGGCATACAGGACTGTTCTGCAAAGTTATTGAAAGTGGTGTAGGGGGTAAAACATATTACATAATTAAATCAATGTTTACTGGCAATACGTGCCGCATTAAAATTGGCAAGAAAAGAACAGAATTCTTTAACCAGGGGCGGGGCCTTTGCCAGGGTTGCAATCTGAGCCCCGCACTCTTCAATATTTACATCAACAAATTGGCCCCTATTCTAGAAAAATCCTCAGCCCCTGGTGTTAGTCTCCACAAATCAGAGGTTAAATCCCTACTCTTCACAGATGACCTATGCCTGCTGTCACCCACAGCACATGGTCTACAGCAGAGACTGGACCTTCTAGAGCTGTACTGCCAAACTTGGGCCCTGGCATTAAACCCCAAAATGACAAAATAATGATTTTCCAGAGAAGATCCAGATCTCAGGGAATTAGACCAAAGTTCTCAATTGGTACAAAATATAGAGTACTGCACACACTACAATTACTTAGGTTTAAAAAATAAGCTCCACTGGACACCTTAATGAGGCAGTGAATGAACTGAGAGAGAAAGCACGCAGGGCATTCTACGCCATTAAAAAACGAATTCAAATTTAAATACCTATTAAAATTTGGCTAAAACAAATTGAATGTGTCATTGAACCAACTGTACTTAATGGCAGCGAGGTGTGGGGTCCACTTGCAAAAACAAGATTTCCCCAAATGGGACAAACACCCCATTGAAACCCTGCATGCAGAGTTCTGGAAGATTCTCCTACATGTCCAGAGGAAAACTACAAACAATGCATGCAGGGCAGAATTAGCCCAATATACACTAATAATACAAACTCAAAAAAGAGCAATTCAGTTTTGGAAACATCAAAAATGGTAATATCATTACCAAGCTCTGCAATGCCAAGAGCTGAGCAAACAAAGAGTCCCCTCATTCAGCTGGTCCTGGGGCTACTAACACACCTACTAACACACCGAAGCCTCAGGACCAGACCATCCAATCAATCAGAATAAACCAAATTACAACACAGTCAAAACAAAACTACATTGCTTATTGGGAAACACAAGCACAAAGCCTAATGCAGTGCTATATGGCCCAAAAATCGGCAGTACGCCGTGGCTAACTATTTGACCATGGCTACTGATCAAAACCTTGACAAAGTACAGGCTCAGTGAGCACAGCCTTGTCATTGAAAAGGGTAGACACAGGAAAACCTGGCTCCCTGTAGAGGAAAGGCTGTGCAAACACTGCACAACAGCAGAACCCGAGACAGAGCATTTCCTGACAATGTGTCAAAAATATAAACAATTAGTGTCATTTCCCCAAATTTGAAACCCTTATTCAAGGTTTCAAAGACCTCTCTGGCAGCGCACTACATTGCTGCCTGCCATAAGATGAGGGACAGTGTCTGACAGACCAATCAACCTGCACATATCCTCCATTGTATGCTTATTGTTATTGTTGAATGTCTGGTTATTTTGACCCTTGGCTATTGTTGTTACTGTTGTCCCGCTGACAATTTTGATTCTTATTATTTATTCTTATATTCTTATATTTACAATTCTCATATTGTAAATATCCAAAGCAAGATTTGGCAATATGTACATTGTTACGTCATGCCAATAAAGCAAATTGAATTGAATTTAATTGAAAGAGAGAGACAGAGTTAGGGAGACGGGAAGGCCATCATTTATCCATTGACGTACTGTATGTGAAATCAGCACACCAGACATTTTCAGCACGCCGAAACATAACACGGTGAGCTGCACCAAAATATTGTTACAAATCAAAAATGGTGTCCCTGCCGTTCAACCCTCAACATGCGCACAACATTCTCCTTTCAGGGTGATATGTCTCAAACCAAACCCTGCTGTGATTTCAGAGGCTTGGCCTCCTCCTACCTATGGCCAAGCATTAGCATCACAGACGCCCCTCTCATTCTCAAACATTATGCGCTGCGTCATCCAGACACGGTAACTCAATGATTGACCATCACACTTTTACACACACATCAACACAATAGAGCCCGGGGTCGTCAAATGTCACCAAGCTCATCAGATATTCAAAGATCAGATTGAGAAACACACGCACCACACACACACACAATTCTGACAATACAAGGCCTACTGTCACTAGGATCCACAAAGATATTGCCATGACACCCAACCCACACATCTGCTCCTGATTTCAAACCATTTCTGAAGTGTAAATACCCAGTCTGGGTACCTGTCTCTGTAACAGTCGACTCTTTGTGTCATATGCCAAAGATATGTACAAGGAGTGGAATGTAATAGCTGAACAGAGATGGCAACCAGGCTATAAAATACCAACAGGGTTACACAAAAAAAACATTACCACCTCGAACAAGAAAACAACAAGATATAAATGGTGTGATCTATTTATAGGATAGCTAACGTAATAGTATTTGTATCTGTCTTGAACAGGTGATTCATTTGGAGTGGTGGTCATATGAATACAACTCCACATCTTCACAAACATACTGTATATCTACCATGTTATGACAATGTGCTTACTGTATACACAAAACCCACTCATTTTACTGTAATTACTGTAGAATCTATAGCCTGTAGCCAGTGCATTTGCTTTGCAAAAAAAATTATAATAGGCATATTATCGCATCATAAACTGTCAGCTATATTGAAGAGGTGAATTGTAACTGAAAAACACGTTTTAGTTTAGTCAAAGCTATGTAACTAAGGGCCTGTCAAACAACTTCCTATTGCTGTGTGGCTCAGTTGGTAGAGCATGGTGCTTGCAATGACAGCGTTGTGGGTTCAATTCCCATGTGGGGGGCAGTATGACAAAGCATGTACTCACTACTACTGTATGTTGCTCTGGATAAGAACATCTGCTAAATGACAAAAATGTAAAAACATTTGAAGTCGGAAGTTTACATACACTTATGTTGGAGTCATTAAAGCTCATTTTTCAACCACACAAATTTCTTGTTAACAAACTAGAGTTTTGGTAAGTCGGTTAGGACATCAACTTTGTGCATGAAACAAGTAATATTTCCAACAATTGTTTCCAGACAGATTATTTAACTTATAATTCACTGTATCACAATTCCAGTGGGTCAGAAGTTTACATACACTAAGTTGACTGTGCCTTTAAACAGCTTGGAAAATTATGTCATGGCTTTAGAAGCTTCTGACAGGCTAATTGACATCATTTGACTCAATTGGAGTCAACCTGTGGATGTATTTCAAGGCCTACCTTCAAACTCAGTGCCTCTTTGCTTGACATCATGGGAAAATCCAAAGAAATCAGCCAAGACCTCAGAAGTAAATGTAGACCTCCACAAGTCTGGTTCATCCCTGGGAACAATTTTCAAACGCCTGAATGTACCACGTTCATCTGTACAAACAATAGTACGGAAGTGTAAACACCATGAGACCACACAGCCGTCATACCGCTCAGGAAGGAGACACGTTCGGTCTCCTAGAGATGAACATACTTTGGTGGGAAAAGTGCAAATCAATCCCAGAACAACAGCAAAGGACCCTGTGAAGATGCTGGAGGAAACAGGCACAAACGTATCTATATCCACAGTAAAACAAGTCCTATATCAACATAACCTGAAAGGCGCTCCAAAACCGCCATAAAAAAGCCAGACTACGGTTTACAACTGCACATGGGGACAAATATCGTACTTTTTGGAGAAATGTCCTCTGGTCTGATGAAACAAAAATCTAACTGTTTGGCCATAATGACCATCGTTACGTTTGGAGGAAAAAAGGGGATGCATGCAAGCCGATGTTGAAGCAACATCTCAAGGCATCAGTCAGGAAGTTAAGGCTTGGTCGCAAATGGGTCTTCCAATGGACAATGACCCAAAGCATACTTCCAAAGTTGTGGAAAATGGCTTAAGGACAACATAGTCAAGGTATTGGTGTGGCCATCACAAAGCCTCGACCTCATCCTATAGAAAATTTGTGAAAGCGTAGCGAGCAAGGAGGCCTACAATCCTGACTCAGTTACATCAGCTCTGTCAGGCGGAATGGGTCAACATTCGCCTAATTTATTGTGGGAAGGTTGTGGAAGGCTACCTGAAACGTTTAAACAATTTAAAGGCAATGCTACCAAATACTAATTGAGTGTATGTAAACTTCTGACGCACTGGGAATGTGATGAAAGAAATAAAAGCTGAAATAAATCATTCTCTCTATTACTTTGACATTTCACATTCTTAAAATAAAGAGGTGATCCTGACTGACCTAAGACAGGGAATTTTTACTAGGATTAAATGTCAGGAATTGTGAAAAACTCAATTGAAATGTATTTGGCTAAGGTGTATGTAAACTTCCGAAGTCAACTGTATGTCTTTATGACATAGTGGCTATTATCCTTTTGGTGGCAGCAGTACATGCTGCATTGATCATGAAGACAAAAGTCCCACTAGGCTGTTGAGTCACCATAATGTCCCCTGTGGATTTTACCTAGGGCAACAGACCTGCTTCATGTAACCACACTTGCCTTCTATCCTCCCTCTCTCTTTCACCCTCCAGGGCCAGGCAGTGTGTGTTTGTGGTAATAGTAGTGTGTGCACATGTGAGAGTATGTATCGAGGGGTGGAGGATGGAGAAACACCCACACATCCATTGCTGACAAAGCTGTATGCAACACAAAGTCACATACTCACACCTTGTATAGTCATTCAAACGTTGATATTAGCACAAATCAATCTTTGTGTTGGCCATCAACAACAAAGTGTTTAGACACAAGCTTCACCAATGGTTATGCTACTGTGCGTGGCGTCACCAGTCGGCTTCAAACACTACAGTGATTTCCATAGAATTAGAATAAATAGAGCTGACATTTCCATTCAAGTAAACCAGTGTTGTGTTCGAGACCACCTAAAGCCAGATCGATTGAAGACCAAGACCGGAATGTCTGGGGAGATAAATCTAGCTAGCTAAGTCAGCCATTGGCTAGGCCATCAGAAGCTAGATAGAAGGCATCTGCCATTCAACTGGATTAGGGCAACATTTTGGAGTGACAGTGGAATGAACAAATCACATTTTTACTTGTAATGGGTGGGACCGTTTTTCCAAAAATGTATGGAAACTTCTGCCTTCTCAAAGTCCAACAGGTCACAGTTTTCCCACTGTCCAGCTTGCTATCTTCTGTTGTAGGCTAGTTTGCAGCAACTGCAACAGGTGTTATCAAAGAGGATATTGTTGCTAATTTGATAGATTCTCCCTATTCAAGAATGACTTTCAACAAGAAGTTAAGGTTCAACTGATCATCATTTGGTGAGTGGAACTGTGTTTTTATTGCAGCTCGATTCCTCTTGTTAGCAATTTCTTTTAAAATAACTTATGTGCGTAACATTGTTGCATTTAGTGTAGTGGTGCCTGGAGAGATGTGTATACTCAAATTTTCCTAATCATCTCTCAAACGACCAGCCCAGTAATTTTGCAAACGGCCTGTCTGTGTGAAAAATCCTATGTTTTTTTTATTAGTTTTCCTATATATTTTTAAGATTTTCACTCTCTAAATCACACATTGTTTTTACAGAAAAACAAAATAAATGTGATGTTCTAAGTCCACAACAATGCTTAAACCACATCGGGAGACCCTTTTCGACGTCTGGGAAACATACAGATATATATTTTTTGGGGGTGGGGGGTATTGAGGAGTATTTTTGTAATAATAATGTGTTATTTTTCTGTTGTTGCTCAATCTTATTGGGTGGGCCAGGCTCCGCAGTGGGTGGGCCTGTGTCCATCCATGCCTATGCCCCTGATGCAAACAGGGCATGATGACTGAATTGCGCATCACAAATAGCCTACTAACCAAGACTTCGGGACCAACCTTTTTCAATACCTGGCTTGCATACACTTTGTTGCCTAAGTGAGCATTTACTGGTAGATATCATACGTTGAAACTAGAGGTCGACCGACTATGATTTTTCAACGCCGATACCGATACCCGATTATTGGAGGACCAAAAAAAAGCTGATACCGATTAATCGGACGATTTTTAAATTTGTAATAATGACAATTACAACAATACTGAAATAACACTTATTTTAATTTAATATAAAACATCAATAAAATCAATTTAGCCTCAAATAAATAATGAAACATGTTCAATTTGGTTTAAATAATGCAAAAACAATGTGTTGGAGAAGAAAGTAATATGTGCCATGTAAAATATGTGCCATGTAAAAAAGCTAACGTGTAAGTTCCTTGCTCAGAACATGAGAACATATGAAAGTTGGTGGTTCCTTTTAACATGAGACTTCAATATTCCAAGGTAAGCGGTTTTAGTTCATATAGTATTTATAGGACTATTTCTCTCTATACCATTTGTATTTCATATACCTTTGACTATTGGATGTTCTTATAGGCACTATAGTATTGCCAGTGTAACAGTATAGCTTCCGTCCCCCTCCTCGCCCCTCACCCGGGCTCGAACCAGGAACACTACACGCTCTTGTTGCCTGCAGATGATATTCGGCTAAAACTAGGCTGTGTGAATGTGTTCTTAACTGACTTGCCTGGTTAAATAAAGGTATAAAAAAGTTATATAAAAAAATGTAATAATCGTAAATCGGCGCCCAAAAATACTGATTTCCGATTGTTATGAAAACTTGAAGGTGAATAGATTTCACGTGCTTTGTGATTGCGTAGCACATGATGTCAATACCCAGAGATGAATAATGTAGGTTTCAAGAACATTATATAAGGTAGCAAAAGTGGCTAGCTACTTTGTGCATTATTTATCTATTGTACTACATCATTGATATACCTACACTATACCTACCATGTAAAAAGGTGATGTAATCAACGGCCAATGTTAATTTTCTAAATTGGGGCTATGAAAAGAACATAATCATTATTGATGTTATTTCCCCCCAGTCCGATGTATTTGCTGGTCTTGTCCACTCTGCTCTAATGAGTCCTGCGGTGGCTTGTGGACATTGTAGAGGGAAACAGAAGACATGTACGTGTTTCTGAGAGTCTTATCTTTCAGTGATGGGGTCATAAAATTTTGTAGCTTAAACCATTCAAAACAGAGACACCTTTATTGGAAGGAAACAGAAACTGCTCTGGATAAGAGCGTCTGCTAAATGACTTAAATGTAAATGTAAATGTGCTGTTTATTACATGGGAATCTAGCAGTTACCAGAGGTTACTGAAGTAAACGTGGTTCTATGAACTAGGGGTCTGCGTTTCTCCTGCAACCCCAAATTCAAATCAGGCAACAGTATTAATGATGTTTCAAGAAAGGAGTGTATATATTTGGCCTGGCAAAGTAGTTTTATGCGCTGACTGAATGAAAGCTGATAATGATGAGCTTTGTACTCCGCTAATGAGTCACTGCGGTCAAGGCCGAGTACAAATGTATTGGACAACAAGACAAGACTAAGACAAGACCGGTCTGGAGTCAACATAGGAAACAGAATTTTGACATGTAAAAAGGTGATGTAATCGTGTTAATTTTCTGAGAAAAGAACATAATCCACATGGGGTAGCAGGCTCTAGTTTGGGAAATGCTGACATATTGGCCCAGCGTAGTACAGGTTAGGGTTTGGCCGGGGTAGGCCTTCATTGAAAATAACAATTTGTTCTTAACTGACTTGCCTAGTTAACGAAATAAAAAATAATAAAAAGGACTGAACTCAAGACCTAGTTGACAACAATAGACCGCTGCAAGTTTTTGTAGGCTTAACTTAATCTAAACAGTTCTCTGATTTTGGTTAAACATAATTGAAGAGTTTTACGAACTCACAGTGAGTCACAACCCAACTTATGTTTCACAGCCCTAAAATTTTTTTTGTCTAAAACGCTACTTTCTTTTTGGTGTGAGAGCTCAAGCCTCCTCCTCCCTGTCTCAGTCCCCAGGTAACCATGGCGATGAACAGCAAGAAATAACCTTTCTTGTTGGCTGCCCTAAACCAGGATTTGGTTGTAGGGGAGGAGGGAGGCTCCCATAGTATCTCCCAAACTTTTCTACCAGGGCCTACCTTTTCATTACATGGTATACAACAGTATGGTATATATTATGTCATCCATATTAAATACATAGATGCATGTAGGACTAATAATAAATGTACTGTTCTAAAATCAGACTAAATAAATATAAGGATGCCAGCATAAACTTACTGTTTTAGAATCCAGCTCATGTCTGTTTTGCGCCAAAACTTTATCCACACCAGCTTGGTCTATGTATGTGACAAACCCGAATCCCCTGAAGAAAAAAACAATGCCTTTGAATTATAACTGGCTGACACAACAAAACACAACCTAACGCCCCGGCTATAAAGGAAATAAACCAATGAGCGCGCGCCTATGATAGGACGGTGAGGTGCACACGCCTCCTTACCTTGATCTCTTCGTAACTGGATCTCGCATCACCATACACTCCTTCACCTCGCCGAATTTACAGAAGTATTCATTCAAACCCTCTGTAAAAAAATATATATATGAAAGGATGGTAAAACAGCGTTCCAAAGAAGAAATATGATTTAAATGTAGGCAATAATAGGGTATTTAAGACGACAGACAACGCATCTGAGCAAGACCACGTTGTTGTTTGTCTGTCGAAACGTCATTCATTGAAAGTAGGATAAGGGTAGACTAGACTATTCAACTCATGGCTGTCTGGGTTGATAGCCCATGTTATAATATGTTGATTCAACCACAGTTACTTCACAATTGATATAACGTAGGGTATACAAATAAGCCGATTTGACTATAGACTATACTTTTATAATCAACCAATAGGCAACACAGTTTACTAACTATGAGCTTTTGAAGAACACTGTATTATATTGAACGAATGGCCTCAATGATGCTGTAATAAGCGAAACAACGCAATATCACAAACAAAAACACCCTCAAAGCTGCAAAAGGCACGATGTTCTTACCTGCTTCAATCACATATCAAAATAAAAAAAAACGTGTTCCATATGGTAACCAATATGGTAACATAAAATACTTTTAAACATTAAAATACTAGCCCAAATGTACAATGTTAATCCTATATCGTCTCCGCTGTTTCAGTCTGCAGTCCAAATCCTGGGCTTGCCTACTGATCCTCGTTGAATGAAAGCTTTGATTTCGGCAGGATAGGCTATAAACTATGAACTGTTTTACAAACTTCCGAGAGCTTCACATAGCCCACTCAACAACGTTAAGAATTGTTCTACACATAGTATATACAACGGGTAATAACACTAGCCTAAATCTATCAAAGCATTCTATTTGCATCCAGGGACTTTAAAAGTCGCTCGCGGGACAGCTCACCTTGTGTTGTCTGCCAACTGAGACCCCCGATGAACATTTTGCTGAATGGGAGAGATAAAGGCGAGAGTAAGAACAACATATTACCGTAAAATAGACCTCAGACACTAAAACCAAACTGCAATTCATAGATTTATATACACACTAACTGAAATAAAGTAAAGGGGGAAAATCGGCCATGTTGTGAAGGCACGAGTGGTCAAGTCGGGCCAGTAAAATGCTTACGAGAAAATACTGTAATCAAGTGCTCTCCAAATGGAAATAAAAAGTTGTTACAATAGTTATCTCCTCACTCAAAAGAAAAAAGAGAATAGGTATTGGGTCCTGCCCGGTTGAGCGGCACTGATACACGGTTGAGCGGACCACATTGTAGAGCACAGCACATCAGAACAAGCATGCCTGCCTGTCTTTTGTCTCCGCGCTCCGGATGGCTCCACACAAACCAAACTCCACTATTATCTCTCATACATAGGGAAGCAAGCAAGTCCAAGACGCTGGAGAGACGGCGCCGGAGAATTACCAAGGGTCGTGGGGGGAGTTGTCCACCGAGGACAGGCTGCTTTGGCTCCCTTCCGTATCCATTCCGTTCCTCTGTTCTCGACTATGAGGTGAGGAAAGGCAGTGAGTAGCAGACTCAGGGTGGCGGAGGGGTGTGGGGGTGGTTTGTCTAGAGGAGGAGGGACGAGCGAGCGTGGCGCCCGCACACGCACGCTGACACACACACACACACACACACACACACACACACACACACACACACACACACACACACACACACACACACACACACACACACACACACACACACACACACACACACACACACACACACACACACACACACACACACACACACACACACACACACACACACACACACACACGTAGGCTCTGCCTCTCTCTCGCTTTTCCGTGCTCGCGATTCCCTCCCCTCACCACACCGTCTTGTTGGTTTGGCGCTCTCTTGAAACGTTTCCCCGCCGAAGGATAATGATGTGCATAGTGGAAGTTTTGAGGAAGTCTATTCTATGCGAATAAATTATTAGTACACAGTATATGCCTAGTAAAATAAGGCCTCCAGCTTAAGTAGTATAAAGTACACTCTGTGACTAAATCTGAGTGTAGGGGGGATGTAGTGAAATGTGGAAGGCGTCTTCTAATGCATCAGAGTGGCATCAAGACACTTTTATGGATTTGATATGGGGTACACCCCAGGGATTCATGACAACTACACTATGCCTTGCAGACACAGATACATTATTTTTACACTATCACGTTGACCATAACCACACTGTTGATTTACTATTTTTACACTTCTGGCACAGATATTTTATTTCACCGTGCATAACCAGGACAGCCTAGTACAGCTTTTATTGGCCCAACTCAGTACACCCCCTTAGACATCCTCCTTGCAGAGACCCATCCAGGTTGTGCCACCAATCTGACTGACTGGGTTCAAACCATCAACCTGTGTCTCTTGCACGCCACAAAACTGTGTTAACCTGCTGAGCTAAAGCCTATAGTAGGCATTCTCTCTAGGAACTGCTCTGCTCACGGGGTGCCAGAGGCCTGATATGTAAGCTACACAGTACCCTGCCTCTGCTCATTTTGAACAGTTTTAACTGTACTGTACATGCCTGTTCTTAGTCACAGCAGGTTGCTATGGCTCTCTGTCTCTTTACAAATGGCTGAGGTTTTAAGTCACCCTGGATATGTCTCAAATGGTCCTCTATTCCATAGTGTACTAGATTTGACCAGATCCCCTATGGCTATGTTAAAAAGTTGTGCACTGTGTAGGGAATAGGGTGACATTTGGGACAAAAGTCCTTATGCCCCCACACTGCATGCCCATGTGACCACCCCATGTGACTGCCTTAACCAACTAAGTGGCAGATTAACAGCTTTTCCCCTAAGTAGGCTACCCTCTTCACTGGGCCAAGAGAGTCACCTGAGGGCTTTAAATGCATTGGTGGGACTGCTCCTGTCCTATGGTACAGTGAGGTGCATGTACTACCCTACAAGCTATGTGTATATTAGCTTAACTGTCAAAGTGTACTTGTCAAAACTGCAGTTTGTTTACTGCTAGTTACTGTGCAGATTTGAAAGGTGCACATTGAGCTATAGCCTACATAATATGTGCATTACAGAGAAATGGGCAACATCTAATGCATCGAAACACTGAATGAGTGACAGAGAGAGAGAATGAGAGAAAGAGAGAAAGAAAGAGAAAGGACAGAGAGAGAGAGAGAAAGGGGGCTCCAACAACTAAAAACTCTAGACCAGACTCTCATTTTCCACACATAAATGTGTGTTTACAATACCTCCAATGCATCAAACTGCACTTAATACACACACACACACAATAATGAGTGGTGGCTGTTTATGTGCAGCCTCACGAGACGTGCTGTCAGGCGTATGTGTGTCAAACGGTTGTGAGGGCTGGTGTTGGGGGCTGGCGCGGTGGGGCCTGGCGGGGGGAGAGGTGGACCATGGCGAGAGAACAGTATGTAGGACAGAGCCTAGCTAGAGCCCTGACTGACTGACTGGAGCAGTGGGCGTGATACATTTCTGCATGCATGATCAATGGGGCTGAATAAAGAGAGATAGAGGGAGCGAGAGAGAGGTAGTGAGAGGGGGAGGGGAAGGAATGAGTTGTGAAAGTGATAGGAAAACGAGCAAAAGGAGAAAGGTAGGGAACATTTTTGCAAAAGAAAGTGATGGGACTAGGTGCTAGATATGATATGATGGAGAGAGGGAGACACTTGGAAATATATTAGTGTACTGTATATGAATGAGTAAATGGGAATGAGTAAAAATGGGCTAAAAAAGAGAGAAGGCAAACAGAAGATGCTTATAAGAATAGTAGAGAGAAAGATTAAGACTTAAAGTATGTAAGGTATGCCATATCCAACCTTTGTCCACTTGCTTTGAAGCTCTTCAGCAACACTTGAATGAACAATAATGGAATGGGATGCACGCATGCACACCTGTGTGTTATAACACTTGATTAACCCATTTTCCTTTAGAAATTACTGTAGTTTTTCTCAGTTATTTGAGCAATATTATATTTATTAATGTCAGCTTCAGTCATTCAACTTTTCAACCTCTACACGACATGCATTTCTGTCCTCAAGAGACCTGTAACAGATTAGTTATGTTTGATTCAGTAATTTGGACAAAGATATGGTTATGGTTTCTTCATACTCTGGTTTGTTAATTAACCTCACCAAACCAAAATGGCTTCAGCTTCTATCTCTCTCTCTCTCTCTCTCTCTCTCTCTCTCTCTCTCTCTCTCTCTCTCTCTCTCTCTCTCTCTCTCTCTCTCTCTCTCCACCAACTCCAAACACAGTGATAGTTTGTCCAATCTGACTCTCCTCTATATTTGTTTCCTTGATCACAACAGACCCAGCGTGGGAAGCATATTGTTCAACCATGACCTTTGACCCTTTAGGTCCTAGGACCTGCTCAGAGAGACCCTGAAGGGAATTTGGGATTGCTACTGCAATCCCAAAAATCACTGGGAGTGTTAGTGGCTAGGCTGTAGGTTTCATAAGTTCTATGGCTTTGTGTACGTTCTCAATACATAAATGCTGTGCAGGCCAACACAGACTCCGAGATCATTTTGTCATATTGTAAGCAGGTTCGGGGCAAGCCTTCATAGAATCATGCACCTCTGCCATGTAAATGAACAGTGGCAGGGAAATGGAAATTACTGCTGAGTGAGAGATTTCCCTCACAAATCACTTGCCCAATGCCACGGCATTGTAGGTTCATGGCACGCCAGGAAGCCTTTGCCTTGGGTATCGGGGAGGAAGCCAATAGACCAAAAGGACACCAAGAGGAAAGAAGTAATTCACTTTAATTTAGGTATTTATTCAACTGGCAGGTGGCAAGAGGAGGAAGGGAAGGCTTTAGGAGAAGGAGTGAAAAAAAAACAAGCACACCTGTGCTGCTAGGACAGAGCTCCACCTCTGTTCTCCTGGTATGACAATCCTTCCATCCCCAGGGAAGGGTTTAGCGAGGGAATGAGACAAAGGGAGGAGAGAAAGAGAGAAAGGGTGAAATGTAGAGGAATGCTTCAGACAGCTTCAACACAATGGTAGACGTTTAGCTGGTTTTAATTCATTTTGATGCATCTTTAATCTCATAAGCACAATACATATACTATCAAATGATTGATAGTATATGGAAGCAAGGAAAAGCAAAGGGGGAGAAAGGAAAGGGGTGAGGGAAAAAAGGGTTTATTTACACATTATTTTACTCAGACAACTGGGTGACTATTTTAGGTGTTTCAAAATAAGAAACTGGGAGTGACACATACACACAACACAGTCACAACAGAGGCTACGATTTAGCACAGGCCTAACACTTACGGACAGCTTGTCAATACAAAGTTACCACAAAGACAATGCCTACGGGAAACACGGCACCATTAGGGAAACTTTATATCCATCGTTGTCTTATTGCATTATAGTCTCTCCCAACTAACTCACAATTCACTGATCATGTCATTTCTAGACATTGACCAAACTCCTTTTGCACTATTAGCTGCCCTTTGAGTATTTTACACATGCGCTATAACGTTACAATTACTATCTTTGGAAAGGAAGGTTACATTGATAGATGGTGTTTTCTTGTTGAAAATCTCTAGCTTTGAGGGTTGTGTGGTTCATGGTAACTTTCAGGCTTGGGCATGCATTCACTTTTAAAGTAGTAGTACCATGGTTGTACAAACATTATACATCAGCGCAATTAACGTTGGATAACCTGTAACGGTCTTCTTCCTCCTCTGACGAGAAGTAGTAGGAAGGATCGGAGGACCAATGCGCAGCGTGGTAAGTGTCCATCTTTTTATTAAAGTAAATGAACACTGAACAAAAACAATAAAGTGAACGAACGAAACCGAAACAGTTCTGTCTGGTGCAGATACCAATACTCAACAGAAAACAAACGCCCACAACTCAAGGGTGAAAACAGGCTGCCTAAGTCTGGTTCTCAATCAGGGACAACGACTGACAGCTGCCTCCGATTGAGAACCATACCAGGCCAAACACAGAAACACCAAATCATAGAAAAACTAACATAGACAACCCACCCAACTCACGCCCTGACCATACCAAAACAAAGACATAACAAAATAACTAAGGTCAGAACGTGACATAACCATTGCATAAGTGCAGAAAATGACAGTTTTCTAGACACCATAGTAACCGTGTAGACGCCCATCATTACATATTTAACATAACCATAATGTCTTTGGCCATTGAAGATGGTCAATGTGAGATCTATATTCAAATATTGTGGTCATGACCAATGTGACAGATCAACCACCAAATAACGTTAATAGTCTGTCAGATCAGAAACTCCCCCATAGGGACCTTTGGGGGAAGGACTTTGCCCAGCGGAAAATTCTACAGCTCTCATTTACAAAGCACCTCTACCAAAGACACACACACACACACACATGCACAAGTGAAGTCAGAATATGGCCCTGTACTCTTTTAATCCTTCCCCTCCCCACTCCCCCTACTTCCATCCACAGGGCCTATCAACGCCATACCTCCCTGCTATTTATAGGATACGACTGTCCCCTCATCCGCTCCCCCCTGCCAAAGCACAGACATGGGGGTGCATTTCAATAATCAACAGTGACCTCCTCTCCTTCATCTGCACTGATCCCAACCAGAAGGGAGAGGGGTGAAAGAAATGGCAGATGCCAGTCAACGACCCCTATATGGTTCTTGATTCATTGGGAAGGGGCAGATTGAACCATCTGATTCAGAAGCCTATAGTTTGATAGTGTCCTGATTTGCTGTTTGATTGATTGATTTTCTGTGTGTATGTACTGTATGTATGTGTCTGTGTGAGTGGGAGTGGGAGAGAGGTAACTCATGCTGTAATTGGTGTGTATTCCAACATGTAGCATGAACTTGTGTAACAGTATAATTTTAAACCGTCCCCTCGCCCATACCCGGGCGCGAACCAGGGACCTTCTGCACACATCAACAACAGTCACCCTCGAAGCATCGTTACCCATCGCTCCACAAAAGCCGCGGCTCTTGCAGAGCAAGGGGAACTACTACTTCAAGGTCTCAGAGCAAGTGACGTAACCGATTGAAACGCTATTTAGTGCGCACCGCTAACTAAGCTAGCCGTTTCACATCCGTTACACTTGTATATTTACATCTAACCCTCTCACCTTTCACCATGGTAATGTGGCCAAGTGGCCCTCAGGCAAAGCCTTTTGTGTGACCTCACCAGTAAGGAAATATCAAGATGACAAAATCAGCAGGAGCAGAAACTCGCTGAAGATTTGCAGAAACTCTTCAGCAGTTTAGATTTTGGCCAGTCATTTAGCAAAATTCAATGTAATATCGGTATCACATTTCAGTATTGAAAGGAGGTCGGATGGAGGGGCCTTCTCGTGGACCGAACTGGAAGTGCAACATGAAGGTAAACGTCAAACAGACATAACAAATGTTTGACACTTCACATAATATAGTTAACTTAAAACCATTTAACAGAGTGACAGGAGAGAGAACGAAAATGAGAGAGCGGCAGGGTAGGGAGACAGGGAGGTACAGTGTTGCTGAGGCTCCATTGTGGGGCTTTTGTGAGGCTCAGATTGTCTTCTTCTCTGGGAAAGTGGAAACTCAACACCTCTCCCCGGAGTTCTGGTTACCAGGTGAGAGAGGAAGCAAGAATGGAAAAACAGAGCGCAAGCGAGAGAGAGGAGGAGGGAGGCGGGGCGGAGAAGTGTGGAGAGAGGAATAGGCGATGAGGGAAGAAAAAGAGAATGAGATTTGGACATGAGTTGAAGAGAGGTGGAAAGAGAGAGAAACTGAGAAAGGGGGAGATGTAGAGCTGTACATACAGATAAGAAAATAGAGAGGGAGAAAGAGGTAGGTTTTTCTCACAGGATTAATTAACACAGCTGGGGGTAAGTAAGTGTTCACTGTAAATCACTGAATAGACTACACCATTTTGTATTTAAAAAAAGTGTCTAAATCAAATTTCTACAACCTTACATTTTGGGTTATCATAGGGTTGTGATAGGGTAAGCAGTGGTGGAAAAGTACTAAATTGTCATTTGTCAAAATTCCTTAATAGAAATGACTCAAGTAAAAGTGTCACCCAGTAAAATACTACTTGAGTAAATATCTAAAAGTATCTGGTTTAAAATGTACTTAAGTACAGTGGTGGGAAAAGTATTCAACGGTCATACTTGAGTAAAAGTTAAAAGTTGAAGTAAATGCTATACATCAAATTCCTTATATTAAGCAAACCAGTTGACACAATTTTCTTGTTTTTGATTTATTTACAAATAGCCAGGGACACACTCCAAAACTCAGACATCATTTACATAATTGCTGTACTGCCTGAGCATTCGAAATGTAACGAGTACTTTGGGTCAAGGAAATTGTATGGGAGTAAAAAGCACATATTTTCTTTACTAATGTAGTGGAGTAAAAGTAAAATGTGTCAAAAATATAAATAATAAAGTACAGATACCCCTCAAAAAACTACAAGGTAAACTCCACCCAAAAACAATATTTTGGTATTTCTTTCATTAGTCCATTGTTTATATAGTCAGTTTATATGTCAGCAATCAGGTTATCAAGATATATAACTTTCAAAATACAGAAATACAACCAGTATGATTAATTTTGCATCACATGACACTACGTTTTGCATGATATGACAAATGCATCATACCAGCTATATTTCTGTACTTTGAAAGTTATATATCTTGAAAACTTGCTTGCTGACATGCAAAACATTTGGGACTATATCAAACAAGGTACTAATGAAACAAATGTGGCATTTTCCTTTTGGAAGTACTTCAAATGATTTTTACTTAGTTACTTTACACCACTGAGGATAAGACTCATTAGTAAGCTCAATAGGCATTTCAAATTATATTCTTCAAGAATCAATGGTTTTGAATCATTAATCATTCAACAGATTGATCATCTGTGATTTAGTTGTTGTTGTTGTAGTAGATTCTTCACCAAAACAGGACAGGTTCCTCTCACTTGATTCTTTGTCACATAACTCCCCCTCGTGGCCAACACCTGACACTGTTTCCTTCTTAGGAAACCCGGAAGGGCGGTGCTCACTCTCCTTTAAAGTAACTTCTCAACAGGTTGAATGAATGAATGACATTGCTGAAACATACTTTTGCACCTCATCAAAGGCATTTGAAAATTCACATGTTTATTTTGGATACTATTTTTTTATACAAGTATTCACTTAAACCTGGACACCAGTAGTTTACAAAACACAAAAGGATACACTATTTGATTTCTAGCTATCTCTAACAAAGATCTATCACCAATTTCCCTAAACTCCACATATATTTCACACATTTTGATGCCTCATGCAGTTTTGGTGTTTCTTGAGGAAACAATCAAAAACACTACAACTTTTTACTTTATAACATGATAAAACATGGTAATAAAAAGTGTGAACCTGTCATATTAATACAATCAAGAGTTGTGTAAAGAACTGTATCCTATATGACCGCATATATAATTGTTGAACATTTTCTGACCAGGGCTGTCTTTTCAGTTTATATAAATAAAAATATAATACTACGTTCTATTTATAAGTTCCTGTCAAATCACTGAAGGACACCAAAAATAAAGGATAAATTATGTACAGAAATGTTTTAGTTGCAATACCTGTCTGTTACTGCTTTAGATTATTTCGTTCTGAATCCGATTTGACTGTAAACATAAGAGTCCTTCCTCTGATCAACTTGTTTGTGAAGTATGTTATTGGACCTGCATGTTTAGATGCACTATAAATAAAGTTGAATTTGAATGCAAGTACATTCAGGTGACATGCTACAGTAGGTCTCTCTGGGAGGGGGTGTGGTGAAAGTTCAGTGCCTAGTGAAAATCTATACACCCCTTGCACAGTTGTCACATTTTCTGCCTTCAAATTAAATATTTCAAAAAGAGATTACATTTAGTTTTTATTTCCTACTGATATACACAACAAGCTCCACATTTTCAAAGTGAAAGAAATAGTATAGAACTTGTTTTTTAGATTAAAAATTAAGATGTCTTCATACCCCATAGTTAATATTTGGTGGAAGCAACTTTGGCAACAATTACAGCTGTAAATAATTTTGAATAAGATTCTACCAACTATGCACAACTCTTAGGGCAACATATATGCATTGTTTTTGTCAAAATTGCTCAAGCTCAGTACATTTGGTAGGGAATCATTGATGGACAGCAATATTCAAACATTGTCTCTGATTTTCAAGCATATTTAAGTCAGGACTGAGACTGGACCATTCAGAAACACTCAACACCACTTTGAAAGCCATTCTGGTGTGTCTTTGGCATTAACATTGGTGTAATTGTCTCGCTGTAAAATCAACTCTATCAGACAGTCATGACTCCAGGGTATTCAGAAGACTGAGGCAGGTTTTCCTCTAACTTTTTACCTTGAATTTGCTTGTTTCATATTTATTTTGATCCTGGCAAACTCACCAGTCCCTGCCGGGGACAAGCAAGTGGTGTGTAGACTTTCACTAGGCACTGTATGTGAGTGAGCTGGCATGTGTGTTTGACAGTGAGTGTGTGTGTGAGTGGGTTTGTGTGTGTCTTCCCCCTTCCTCTCTTATTAATACATCTAGAGTGGCGGGTGGGCACAGCAGCTAACGACAGAGAGAGAAATAGAGAGAGAGGGAGTGGGAAGGAGGGAGCGAGGGAGATTGTTTCTACGTCTGTCTGCCTATCTGCCTGTCAGTCTGCCTGTCTGTATGTATGTGGGCATTGTCTGGTCCTTCATGAGTATGACAGTACATTAACTGTCCTTTTACACACTAACATAAATCACTTGGTTAGCTGAGACACATTTCATTTTTGGTGGGAGAAAGACAAAGCACTATATGGCAGAATGTTGCCATACCACTGCCAGTAGTCTATATGGCAGAATGTTGCCATACCACTGCCAGTAGTCTATATGGCAGAATGTTGCCATACCACTGCCAGTAGTCTATATGGCAGAATGTTGCCATACCACTGCTAGTAGTCTATATGGCAGAATGTTGCCATACCACTGCCAGTAGTCTATATGGCAGAATGTTGCCATACCACTGCCAGTAGTCTATATGGCAGAATGTTGCCATACCACTGCCAGTAGTCTATATGGCAGAATGTTGCCATACCACTGCCAGTAGTCTATATGGCAGAATGTTGCCATACCACTGCCAGTAGTCTATATGGCAGAATGTTGCCATACCACTGCCAGTAGTCTATATGGCAGAATGTTGCCATACCACTGCCAGTAGTCTATATGGCAGAATGTTGCCATACCACTGCCAGTAGTCTATATGGCAGAATGTTGCCATACCACTGCCAGTAGTCTATATGGCAGAATGTTGCCATACCACTGCCAGTAGTCTATATGGCAGAATGTTGCCATACCACTGCCAGTAGTCTATATGGCCCTAATGTGGATCTGTCCTGCTGTTCTTAAACTTTTCCATGCTAGCCCATACAGCTATGCCATGACAATAGAGTTTGTTTAACTTACAGTACTCAACACTTGGGTGAGAGTCTGTTTGTGTGAGTAAACGCTTTGGCACAGCACACACACAAACATACACACACGCACACACACAGGCACATAAGACACTCAACGCCTGCCTCCGTTATAAGAGTAGTCTGCCTTGTTGTGCATGACCAGTCTGTTGTCTACGAAGTAGAAGCTGTCCGACTTCGTCTCGTAGGGATGCTCCACCATCTGATGAACTGGAAGGGAACATAATCATAACATGGAACATATTGTTCTGTTTTTGATGTTATTTCCATCCATAGGAGTGGCAGGTAGCCTAGTGATTAGAGCATTGGACTAGTAACCGAAAGGTTGCCAGATCAAATCCCTGAGCTGACAAGGTAAAAATCTGTCGTTCTGCCCCTGAACAAGGCAGTTAACCCACTGTTCCTAGGCCATCATTGAAAATAAGAATTTGTTCTTAATTGACTAAACACCGAGTTAAATAAAATCATTAATTTGGGAGAACACTCTCTTGACTGGTGTATTACTTCCAGGTAAGCACATGACAACAGGTTAGTGTGTGGGATGTCTTTGTTGTTCTTAACTGACTTGCCTAGTTAAATAAAGGTCAAAAATATACAACTGCTAAATACAATATGTCTGGAAAATGTATTCAAAAGGTGATGTGCGTGCGTGTCCTTCAGTAAATGATTGCATTTCCACATAAATGTAATGTACACATTTTATTTATTTACTCAAAACAATTTATTTATGTAGCACTTTTCACTAAAACATCAGTACCAAAGTGCTTCAAACGGGGTCATTGATTGATGGATGGAATGTGACACTCACCCAAGCTCTCAGACAGCTGAGGGAACTCGTAGATGTGTTCGCAGGTGTTGCGGCTGTTGGGGATACAGAAGCCGAAGTCAAAGTCAAAGCTCTTCAGGAGGTGATCCCTGAAGTAGTGCCTTTCAATCATCCTGAAGCTGTTCAGAGGGCGGTCACCAACCGTAAACTCCACTCTGACACACAGAGAAAGGTGTCAACATACAATAAGTACTGTGTGTGTGTGTGTGTGTGTGTGTGTGTGTGTGTGTGTGTGTGTGTGTGTGTGTGTGTGTGTGTGTGTGTGTGTGTGTGTGTGTGTGTGTGTGTGTGTGTGTGTGTGTGTGTGTGTGTGTGTGTGTGTGTGTGTGTGTGTGTGTGTGTGTGTGTGTGTGTAAGAGATTATACGCACGTGGCTCCCACAGTCCTCAGTCGTAGGAATGCAGTGGTGAACTGGTAGCATACAAAACGCCCGGCACTCATGTCTCCCTCTCCATTCTCCTCATCTTCCTCTGAGGTCAAAGACACAACAACAAACAGGATATATTTTTAAACCAATGGCACGGTGATCAATCACAAATACAGAGTATTTCTCAGACATACTACAATAGTAATACACTGACACACACACACACACACACACACACACACACACACACACACACACACACACACACACACACACACACACACACACACACACACACACACACACACACACACACACACACACACACACACACACACACACACACAGAGGGAATTTGAACTGTACCCGTATGAGGTGGTTTGGCAATTTCAAATAACACAGTCCCTGTCTCCAAGTCTCTGATTTTAAAGCGGATAAAATCTATGTCGAAGATGTTGTCCTCTGGTTTACACAGGTACCCTGACATGGACAGACAGTAGAGGTGGTCAGTGGCTGTCTTAAAATATATACTATTTTAAAGGGCAGTAAAATCTATCTTTCTTTCTTTCCTGAACAAAACTATAAAAGCAACATGCAACAATTTTACTGAGTTACAGTTTAAATAAAATCATTAGGCCCTAATCTATGGATTTCACATGACTGGGCAGGTGTGCAGCCATGTCCACCCACTTGGGAACCAAGCCCACCCACTTGGGAGCCAGGCCCACCCACTTGGGAGCCAGGCCCAGCCAATCAGAATTTGTTTTTCTCCCAACAAAAGGGCTTTTATTACAGAGAAATACTCCTCAGCACCCCCTCCCTCCCCTCAGACAATCCCGTATGTGAAAATGCCGGATGTGGAGGTACTGGGCTAGCGTGGTTATACGTGGTTTGCAGTTGTGAGGCCAGTTGGACGTACTGCCAAATTCTCTAAAACAACATTGGAGGTGGCTTATGGTAGAGAAATGAACATTCCGATATCTGGCAACAGTTCTGGTGGACATTCCTTCAGTCAGCATGCCAATTGCATGCTCCCTCAAAACTTGAAACATCTGTGGCATTGTGCTGTGTGAAAAAAATTCACATTTTAGAGTAGCCTTTTATTCTACCCCATTGGAGGCGGCTTATGGTAGAGAAATTAACATTCCGATATCTGGCAACAGCTCTGGTGGACATTCCTTCAGTCAGCATGTCAATTGCATGCTCCCTCAAAACTTGAAACATCTGTGGCATTGTGCTGTGTGAAAAAAAATCACATTTTAGAGTAGCCTTTTATTCTACCCCATTGGAGGTGGCTTATGGTAGAGAAATTAACATTCCGATATCTGACAACAGCTCTGGTGGACATTCCTTCAGTCAGCATGTCAATTGCATGCTCCCTTCAAACTTGAAATATCTGTGGCATTGTGCTGTGTGAAAAAAATGCACCAAAAAAAACATGCACCTGTGTAATGATCATGGATAGATTATCTTGGTAAAGGATAAATGCTCATGGATGTAAACACATTTCTGCACAGAATTTGAGAGAAATAAGCTTTTTGTGCTCATGGTACATTTCTGGGATTATTCCTGGTCATGAAACCAACATGTTGTGTTTATACTTTTGTACAGTATATGTGATTTATATTTACCTTTATATTTACAATGATGGCCTACCCCACTGAACCCAGACAATGCTGGGACAATTGTGTGCCACCCAATCATGGCCAGTTGTGATTCAGCCTGGAATTGAACCAGAGTCTGTAGTGATGCTTCTAGCAGTGAGATTCAGTGACGTACACCGTTGCGCCACTCAGGAGCCCCATTTAGCAAGGGATCTCGGATTTGTCATAGCAACTAGGCTATTCAGGTAAATAGACAGGCATAGATTGCCAGTTTTACTCAACGCCAGTGTAGCTATGTAAATTCCACTGTATGTAAATGAACCTGTAGCTAGCTACCCATTTGTATAAACAGCCAACCACTGCCAATATCAAGTAGAAAATAGATATAGCCTACCCCGAGTAGCAACCGGCAATCGTAGAACCTCTTCAGGGGTGATGTGGCCAACTTGTGTTCGAAGATCATCTTCTGTGACGGGCCTACTATCCACCTGGCTTTGCCGAGACTTGAGTCTCTTCAGAACCCCTCCACCTGGCTTGCGCTCCCGCGCAGCAGCCGCGGAACTGTGCCCGGTGATCGAGACATTCTCAGCAGCAACAGGCGGGTCGATGCGAGCTTTAGCTCCGCTCATAATTACCAGTGATGATGACAACCTTGTCTATTTGTCTCGGTCTACCTCTCTCAAAGCAATAAGATGGCGCCGTAGATGTCGAATGAAGAACCTCCGCTTCTCGCTGACGATGATGGGTCAAGCACTTGTTTTTGTAATCACACGCTTTACAGTTGCCATGGCAACAGGTCAGAGATAAAGTCGAGGTGAAACGGACTTTCAGAGAAATACCGCTAGGGGCAGGATGTGCACCACAGACCAGACATGGCACTGGCTACACCTGCTTGCTTTTAAACGCACACTCGGACTTTTGCGCTAAGGACATTTGGAATTGACAATTCGATTTACGCATGTGGTGGGCAAAGGCATTCAAACCACATGGTTTTTTTAAACACCCCACTGATTAACAGTCCCTCAATATTTAAACACAATCTAAGCTTTTCATACGCATTAATTCTGGAAGAGCCGGCTTTATGAGTTTTAGGATGCTGCAGGGGAGTATGGGGTAGGTTGAGCTAAATGGCTAAACTGAGCCACCCCGGTTTCTAGGAAATGGCCATGAATTCTGATTATTTCCGTGGATACACGACATCCACAAATATATGTAGATATCTTTGTTAGAAATAATACAATATTTCCCATGATGAAGTGATGCTGAATGAATGTAATAAATTGCTCAATTTACCCACTCTTACTGTTTTATATCAGCTGGAAATCTAAGGCTGTCGCCTATTAGTCAACACAAGCCTATGTTATATAGGCATAGGCCTACTAATTAGACTTTCAAAACTGCAACTACTAACTAGCTAACTATTAACTACTGCTATCTAGCCTACTAGCAAATTGTGGTCAGAGGCGCAAGAAACTAGGCAAAACCACAATCACCATCAACAATCACTGACATTTTGAGCTTCTTGAACTGTAAAAATAACCCATTTCTCTAGCCTCTTCAATTCATATCAAACCTGTTTGTCCAGTCAGTCATGCCGCAGCACCTGTGGGAGGGACAGATCTGTCCGGACACCTGCTCTAGGGACTGTCGCGGACTATCGTTCGCTGTGGCACAATAGTATTCTTGTGTGGGATCTATGTTGACTTTGGGAGAGACGGAGACAAATTCACGAAACAGCCTCTGTTCAACACATATTGTAATCTGGAGATCCTAAAGATACCAGGTAAAGTCTCAAGCCTATTCCTATAAAACACCAGTTGTCAGTTGATTAAAGCAATATGTCCACTCATGTAACAGCTACGTTATCGTTAGTAGGCTATTTGATCATAAAACGCTTTTAATTTGTCGGTATAGGCTAGGGATTTGCAACAAGGAAAAGGTATACTGAACTATTTCACTACCAGGAATCATAATAGCGTTGGAGGTCATTCCAGGACTTGAGTTATTTTAACTTTTTTACTGCGGCGATATAAGATTACATGAGTTCAACGACAGAGAGTTCATTGTGTGCTCCATTTATTTATTGGTCACTTATTAATACCAAGTAAAGGTTACAGTCAAGTAAGTTTTGTTTATCGCTTGTTTTTCTTACAACCAAACAGCGCAATACTTGATGTGTTCTGTAGACAAAAAGACCTGTCTTAAATATCAGTCTGCAAAGGATAGACTTGGCAAGTAGAGTGTATTTTCGTATTTTCTTTGGTGGATTGACTGCGAACATAGACACAACGATTTGAGACTGGTGGGAGCTTAGTTACAGGTGTTCTGGAATTGCAAATACAAAAAGTATCAAACACAGTATTTTGTGTGGCCTATTATATGGGGTGGAATAGATCATTGATAATACAAATAACATAATTGGCTAATAGTTTTTGATTGAAAGTGGTGACCGTCACCATTTGTTTACAACAAGAAGTGACTATATTGCAAACATTTCCCGTTAGATCGTATTTAACTATATGACAGAGCCTTATTCAATCGAAACCTGTTCTGTACTTAATTAAAATTGGAAACCTAGTTTGATGAGAGCCCTAAGTGCCAGTACTATAATGACGGGACTAGAGAGGGGGACAATGAGCTTTTCTGGTCAGAAGTAGCCTAGTGCCCTTTATATGGAATTGGAGTACGATCCCACTGGGCAAAGACATCAGTTCAACATCTAGTTTTGATTTGCAATTACGTGAATTCAGTTTGAAATCAACAAAACATTTCACCATGTCATTGGATTTTGGTGGCAAGTTGGGTGAATAAATTATGAACATCACTTACATTGATGACTTTTTTTGCAAAACTAAACAGTTTTCCCACATTGATTTAACATCACCACATTTTGTATTTATTTCAATGACATGGAAACAATGTTTATTCAACCAGCTTTTGCCCAGTGGGATTTGGAACATACACCTATGCCTCCCAGTCAGACCTTGGGGCTCCTCAGATGGTTTTAAAGTGCTTCATATGTGGAGCAGTGGAGTGTGGTTGGACTGGTTTATATTACATTGAGAGCTGACAGGAAAAACCAGACAGGATGTGCAACATGCAACTGGGACACATTTGTGTTTTGTTCCATTCAAATCAGATGACTTCACTCACAAATCAACCAAACAACCTGGCTTGACTCTTTAATGTCAATCCAAGAATGGTTAGAATTTGAACAGCTTCCTTAAACATCTCAATAAAAAAGTCATAATAGCATAGAGATTTGACACTATCAGCTATACTAGTATCAATCAGAGATAACATATGTTTAGATTTGAGATTGAATCATCATGAATATCATGGCAAACTGTCACTGTGTATTTGAGGGTAAACAACAGCACTTTTTGTAGATCGTCCCTGTAAAGGCGATCATAAGAATAAGATGAATCATCTTTAACTCTGTGAGACCCAAACATAGATTCAAATGAGGGAAAATAATATTACCCTCTAGAAATACTTTTATTACTTCTAATAGACCTCTGATGGATCAAAATCATTGACAGGTGATAGAAAATATTGTGTCATGGTATATAAACCTAAAATTCTGTCTTATTTTGTCTGAAATAGCTAAATTTAGCATCTTGACCAATCAATATTTTAGTATGTTGCTATCAAAAACATATATTTTTTCAAAGCCTCAACTATTTGGAAATACATAATATATATCTTCATTTTTGTTATTTTAATGTCTAGAAGGAACATCAAAGTTAAAATTAAATCAAATTTTATTTGTCACATACACATGATTAGCAGATGTTAGTGCGAGTGTAGCGAAATGCTTGTGCTTCTAGTTCCGACAATGCAGTAATAACCAACAAGTAATCTAGCTAACAATTCCCAAAACTACTACCTTATAGACAAAAGTGTAAGGGGATAAAGAATATGTACATAAAGATATATGAATGAGTGATGGTACAGAGCGGCATAGGCAAGATACAGTAGATGGTATTGAGTGCAGTATATACATATGAGATGAGTATGTAAACAAAGTGGCATAGTTAAAGTGGCTAGTTATACATGTATTACATAAGGATGCAGTAGATGATATAGAGTACAGTATATACGTATACATATGAGATGAATAATGTAGGATATGTAAACATTATATTAGGTAGCATTGTTTAAAGTGGCTAGTGATATATTTCCCATCATTTCCCATCAATTCCCATTATTAAAGTGGCTGGAGTTGAGTCAGTGTGTTGGCAGCAGCCACTCAATGTTAGTGGTGGCTGTTTAACAGTCTGATGGCCTTGAGATAGAAGCTGTTTTTCAATCTCTCGGTCCCAGCTTTGATGCACCTGTACTGACCTCGCCTTCTGGATGATAGCGGAGTGAACAGACAGTGGCTCGGGTGGTTGCTGTCCTTGATGATCTTTATGGCCTTCCTGTGACATCGGGTGGTGTAGGTGTCCTGTAGGGCAGGTAGTTTCCCCTGGTGATGCGTTGTGCAGACCTCACTACCCTCTGGAGAGCCTTACGGTTGTGGGCGGAGCAGTTGCCGTACCAGGCGGTGATACAGCCCGACAGGATGCTCTCGATTGTGCATCTGTAGAAGTTTGTGAGTGTTTTTGGTGAAAAGCCAAATTTCTTCAGCCTCCTGAGGTTGAAGAGGCGCTGCTGCGCCTTCTTTATGATGCTGTCTGTGTGGGTGGACCAATTCAGTTTGTCTGTGATGTGTACGCCGAGGAACTTAAAACTTACTACCCTCTCCACTACTGTTCCATCGATGTGGATAGGGGGGTGTTCCCTCTGCTGTTTCCTGAAGTCCACAATCATCTCCTTAGTTTTGTTGACGTTGAGTGTGAGGTTATTTTCCTGACACCACACTCCGAGGGGCCTCACCTCCTCCCTGTAGGCCGTCTCGTCGTTGTTGGTAATCAAGCCTACCACTGTTGTGTCGTCCGCAAACTTGATGATTGAGTTGGAGGCGTGCGTGGCCACGCAGTCGTGGGTGACCAGGGAGTACAGGAGAGGGCTCAGAACGCACCCTTGTGGGGCCCCAGTGTTGAGGATCAGCGGGGTGGAGATGTTGTTGCCTACCCTCACCACCTGGGGGCGGCCCGTCAGGAAGTCCAGTACCCAGTTGCACAGGGCGGGGTCGAGACCCAGGGTCTCGAGCTTAATGACGGGTTTGGAGGGTACTATGGTGTTAAATGCCGAGCTGTAGTTGATGAACAGCATTCTCACATAGGTATTCCTCTTGTCCAGATGGGTTAGGGCAGTGTGCAGTGTGGTTGAGATTGCATCGTCTGTGGACCTATTTGGGCGGTAAGCAAATTGGAGTGGGTCTAGGGTGTCAGGTAGGGTGGAGGTGATATGGTCCTTGACTAGTCTCTCAAAGCACTTCATGATGACGGAAGTGAGTGCTACGGGGCGGTAGTCGTTTAGCTCAGTTACCTTAGCTTTCTTGGGAACAGGAACAATGGTGGCCCTCTTGAAGTATGTGGGAACAACAGACTGGGATAGGGATTGATTGAATATGTCCGTAAACACACCAGCCAGCTGGTCTGCGCATGCTCTGGGGGCGCGGCTGGGGATGCCGTCTGGGCCTGCAGCCTTGCGAGGGTTGACACGTTTAAATGTTTTCCTCGCGTCGGCTGCAGTGAAGGAGAGTCCGCATGTTTTAGTTGCGGGCAGTGTCAGTGGCACTGTATTTTCCTCAAAGCGGGCAAAAAAGTTATTTAGTCTGCCTGGGAGCAAGACATCCTGGTCCGTGACGGTGCTGGTTTTCTTTTTGTTATCCATGATTGACTGTAGACCCTGCCACATACCTATTGTGTCTGAGCCGTTGAATTGAGATTCTACTTTGTCTCTATACTGACACTTAGCTTGTTTGATTGCCTTGCGGAGGGAATAGTTACACCGTTTGTATTCGGTCATGTTTCCAGTCACCTTGCCCTGATTAAAAGCAGTGGTTCGCGCTTTCAGTTTCACGCGAATGCTGCCATCAATCCACGGTTTCTGGTTTGGGAATGTTTTAATCGTTGCTATGGGAACGACATCTTCAACGCACGTTCTAATGAACTCGCACACCGAATCAGCGTATTCGTCAATGTTGTCGTCTGACGCAATACGGAACATATCCCAGTCCACGTGGTGGAAGCAGTCTTGGAGTGTGGAATCAGATTGGTCGGACCAGCGTTGAACAGACCTCAGTGCGGGAGCTTCTTGTTTTAGTCTCTGTCTGTAGGCAGGGATCAACAAAATGGAGTCGTGGTCAGCTTTTCCGAAAGGAGGGCGGGACAGGGCCTTATATGCGTCGCGGAAGTTGGAATAGCAATGATCCAAGGTTTTTCCAGCCCTGGTTGCGCAATCGATATGCTGATAAAATTTAGGGAGTCTTGTTTTCAGATTAGCCTTGTTAAAATCCCCAGCAACAATGAATGCAGCCTCCGGATATATGGATTCCAGTTTGCAAAGAGTCAAATAAAGTTAGTTCAGAGCCATCGATGTGTCTGCTTGGGGGGGAATATATATGGCTGTGATTATAATCGAAGAGAATTCCCTTGGTAGATAATGCGGTCTACATTTGGTTGTGAGGAATTCTAAATCAGGTGAACAGAAGGACTTGAGTTCCTGTATGTTGTTTTGGCCACACCATGTCCCGTTAACCATAAAGCATACGCCCCCGCCCCTCTTTTTACCAGAAAGATGTTTGTTTCTGTCGGCGCGATGCGTGGAGAAACCAGCTGGCTGCACCGTCTCTGATAGCGTCTCTCCAGTGAGCCATGTTTCCATGTGTCACTGGGGATTTCATCAACCTTGTTGTCAAGAGACTGGACATTGGCGAGGAGAATGCTGGGGAGTGGTGCACAATGTGCCCGTCTCCGGAGTCTGACCAGAAGACCGCTTCGTTTCCCCCTTTTTCGAAGTCGTTTTTTGGTGGTCGCCGGCTGGGATCCATTTTGTTGTCCTGGGTGAAAGGCAGAACACAGGGTCCGCTTCGCGAAAGTCATATTCTTGGTCGTACTGATGGTGAGTTGACGCTGCTCTTATGTTCAGTAGTTCTTCTCGACTGTATGTAAAGAAACCTAAGATGACCTGGGGTACCAATGTAAGAAATAACATGTAAAAAAACAAAAAACTGTATAGTTTCCTAGGAACGCGAAGCGAGGCGGCCATCTCTGTCGGTGCCGTACTGCATAATGTTGAAGTATTTGGTTATCCATATTTGCAGAATTCGGAAGGTATACAATCTCTTTAACTTGTCTATCAATCTATAAATGTGGTCCTATGCCTGAGTATGCCCACTCTTTAATAAACCCAATGTTGCCTTTTTGCAACACCTACCAAACTACCTCTACATCTGGCTCAGAGTGCGTGTTTCACGATACAAAATATATATATTCATAATCACTACCTCTTAAAGAAGACAGGAAAAAATATTTCAAGTCACGTAGTTGCATGGATGGCGTACGAAATATGCTTGTGTAGAGGACCAGTGTGGTCTCAGACAAGTGAACAGGTGTCAGATGCAGAGTGTTTAATAGTCACATGTACAAGGTTGCAGGTGTGATTGCAAGGTTCAGTGAAAATCTGTCTAGTGTTGACAATTCAGCAGCCTGATGGTCTTCAAGTGTTTGCCATGATGCTCCTGTACTGCCCACGTCTAAAGGGAGAACAGCGCATGGCTTGAGTGGCTGGGGTTCCTGATGATCTTCTTGGCCATCCTGCGACACCTGGTGTTGTAGGTGTCCTGTAGGGCAAGCAGTGTGCACCCAATGGTGTGTTCGGCTGCACGTTTCACCCTCTGAAGCGCCTTGTGGTTTCTAATGTTTCAGAGGCTAATGATGCCACAATAATCACTGACACACACAAATACGATTAAGAGATACATCTGGGCCTAAGGAGATGCACTGTGCTTTAAATAATTATTTAGTTTAGGACCTGTACAAGATGCAATTGAGGAAGCATTGCATTTTTGCAACTGAGGGTCTCAGGGTTAAGTGAATATTGTGCTAAAGATTTGTATTTAGTTGCAAATCCCTCACTAAAATAAGTGAATTGTTATGCATAATGTAGAATTTAGCATAACAACTGTCAGTCCAATGACATTTATTTCACTGACATAACAATAATACTGTACAGTTACGGTGTAAGAGGTAGCTTATGGTGTAAGAGGTAGCTTATGGTATAAGATGTATAGTTGAAGTCGGAAGTTTACATACACCTTAGCCAAATACATTCAAACTCAGTTTTTCACAATTCCTGACATTTAATCCTAGTAAAAAATTCCCTGTCTTAGGTCAGTTAGGATCACCACTTTATTTTAAGAATGTGAAATGTCAGAATAATAGTAGAGAGAATGATTTATTTCAGCTTTTATTTCTGTCATCACATTCCCAGTGGGTCAGAAGTTTACATACACTCAATTAGTATTTGGTAGCATTGCCTTTAAATTGTTTAACTTGGGTCAAACTTTTCGGGAAACCTTCCACAACCTTCCCACAATAAGTTGGGTGAATTTTGGCCCAATCCTCCTGACAGAGCTGGTGTAACTGAGTCAGGTTTGTAGGCCTCCTTGCTTACACACGCTTTTTCAGTTCTGCTAACATATTTTCTATGGGATTGAGGTCAGGGCGTTGTGATGGCCACTCCAATACCTTGACTTTGTTGTCCTTAAGCCATTTTGCCACAACTTTGGAAGTATGCTTTAGGTCTTTGTTCATTTGGAAGACCCATTTGTGACCAAACTTTAACTTCCTGACTGATGTCTTGAGATGTTGCTTCAATATATTCACATAATTTTCCTACCTCATTATGCCATCTATTTTGTGAAGTGCACCAGTCCATCCTTCAGCAAAGCACCCCCACAACATGATGCTGCCACCCCCTTGCTTCACGGTTGGGATGGTGTTCTTCAGGTTGCAAGCCTCCCCCTTTTTCCCCCAAACATTACGATAGTCAGTATGGCCAAAACTTTCTTTTTGTTTCATTAGACCAGAGGACATTTCTCTAAAAAGTACGATCTTTGTCCCCATGTGCAGTTGCAAACTGTAGTCTGGCTTTTTTTATGGTGGTTTTGGAGCAGTGGCTTCTTCCTTGCTGAGCGGCCTTTCAGGTTATGTCGATATAGGAGTCGTTTTACTGTGGATATAGATACTTTTGTACCTGTTTCCTCCATCATCTTCACAGGGTCCTTTGCTGTTGTTCTGGGATTGATTTGCACTTTTTCCTCCAAAGTACGTTCATCTCTAGGAGACAGAACGCATCTCCTTCCTGAGCGGTATGATGGCTGCGTGGTCCCATGGTGTTTATACATGTGTACTATTGTTTGTACAGATTAACATGGTACCTTCAGGCATTTGGAAATTGCTCCCAAGGATAAACCAGACTTGTGGACATCTACAATTTATTTTCGGAAGTCTTGGCTAATTTCTTTTGATTTTCAGATGATGTCAATCGAAGAGGCACTGAGTTTGAAGGTAGGCCTTGAAACACATCCACAGGTAACCTCCAATTAACTCAAATGATGTCAATTAGCCGATCAGAAGCTTCTAAAGACATGACATAGTTTTCTGGAATTTTCCAAGCTGTTTAAAGGCACAGTCAACTTGGTGTATGTAAACTTCTGACCCACTGGAATTGTGATACAGTGAAATAATCTGACTGTAAACAATTGTTGGAAAAATGACTTGTGTCATGCACAAAGTAGATGTCTTAACCGACTTGCCAAAACTATAGTTTGTTAACAATAATTTTGTGGTGTGGTGGGAAAACAAGTTTTAATGACTCCAACCTAAGTGTACAGTGGGGCAAAAAAGTATTTAATCAGCCACCAATTGTGCAAGTTCTCCCACTTAAAAAGATGAGAGAGGCCTGTAATTTTCATCATATGTACACTTCAACTATGACAGACAAATGAAGAAAAAAAATCCAGAAAATCATATTGTAGGATTTTTAATGAATATATTTGCAAATTATGGTGGAAAATAAGTATTTGGTCACCTACAAACAAGCAAGATTTCTGGCTCTCACAGACCTGTAACTTGTTCTTTAAGAGGCTCCTCTGTCCTCCACTCGTTACCTATATTAATGGCACCTGTTTGAACTTGTTATCAGTATAAAAGACACCTGTCCACAACCTCAAACACTCACACTCCAAACTCCACTATGGCCAAGACCAAAGAGCTGTCAAAGGACACCAGAAACAAAATTGTAGACCTGCACCAGGCTGGGAAGACTGAATCTGCAATAGGGAAGCAGCTTGGTTTGAAGAAATCAACTGTGGGAGCAATTATTAGGAAATGGAAAAATGGAAGACATACAAGACCACTGATAATCTCCCTCGATCTGGGGCTCCACGCAAGGTCTCACCCCGTGGGGTCAAAATGATCACAAGAACGGTTAGCAAAAATCCCAGAACCACAGGGGGGGGGGGGGGGGGGCGACGACGACGACCTAGTGAATGACCTGCAGAGAGCTGGGACCAAAGTAACAAAGCCTACCATCAGTAACACACTATGCCGCCAGGGACTCAAATCCTGCAGTGCCAGATGTGTCCCCCTGCTCAAGCCAGGCCCGTCTGAAGTTTGCTAGAGAGCATTTGGATGATCCAGAAGAAGATTGGGAGAATGTCATGTGGTCAGATGAAACCAAAATATAACTTTTTGCTTAAAACTCAACTCGTCGTTTTTGAAGGACAAGGAATGCCGAGTTGCATCCAAAGAACACCATACCTACTGTGAAGCCTGGGGGTGGAAACATCATGCTTTGGGGCTTTTTTCTGCAAAGGGACCAGGACGACTGATCCATGTAAAGGAAAGAATGAATGGGGCCATGTATCGTGAGATTTTGAGTGAAAACCTCCTTCCATCAGCAAGGGCATTGAAGATGAAACGTGGCTGGGTCTTTCAGCATGACAATGATCCCAAACACACCGCCCGGGCAATGAAGGAGTGGCTTCGTAAGAAGCATTTCAAGGTCCTGGAGTGGCCTAGCCAGTCTCCAGATCTCAACCCCATAGAAAATATTTGGAGGGAGTTGAAAGTCCGTGTTGCCCAGCAACAGCCCCAAAACATCACTGCTCTAGAGGAGATCTGCATGGAGGAATGGGCCAAAATACCAGCAACCTTGTGAAGACAGAAAACATTTGACCTCTGCCATTGCCAACAAAGGGTATACAACAAAGTATTGAGATAAACTTTTGTTATTGACCAAATACTTTTTTCCACCATAATTTGCAAATAAATTCATTAAAAATCCTACAATGTGATTTTCTGGATTTTTTTTCTCATTTTGTCTGTCATAGTTGAAGTGTACCTATGATTAAAATTACAGGTCTCTCTCATCGTTTTAAGTGGGAGAACTTGCACAATTGGTGGCTGACTAAATACTTTTTTGCCCCACTATATGTAAACTTCCAACTTCAACTGAACTTTTTCAGAGGTATTTTTCCTCTGTAAAAATCTAGCCCAACCAGCCTCTTTTAGCTTGGCCTGAGAGAACCAAACCGACTGGCTTTCAACCCTGAGTATCATCAGAGTATGTGAAGGTGATATGTTATGGTGAAAGTTATTTTCACAGAGAGCAGAGTGACAGCTTAATGTGAAGTAAAGCCAATTATTTGTTTTGTAACTGGCTTCATGTAGCACAATTAGCCTGACATAGCCTTTCTTCTTCTCCCCTCTCTTCTCACTTCCTCCTCTTCCTCCCCCTCCCTCCACTTCTGTCCCTTCACCTTTCCTGCCAAACTCTCCCTTTTTCTCCACCACTCTCCTTTGCTCCACTCCCCTATCCTCTCGTCCCCTTTTCCATACTATTTTCTGTTCTCAGGAACGAAGTGAGGGCATGGCAGCTCGTGTGGACGTGGCCTCTGGTGAGGTGGGCCAAGCAGGAGATGCAGGTATCAAGCCTGAGCTAGGCCCCAAACCCTGCCTGATTCCCAAACCCTTTTCACTGCAGAGGAACACCACATTCCGCTCCATCCTAGCCCCAAAGACACTCACAATGACTCCACAGCCATCTCAGGCCACGCCCACTACCTCCAGCAAACCAGAGCCTTGTCAGCCTATTAGTGCCCCTGTGTCTGACTCAAGCAGCATTGTGAAACTCGATGCAGAGAGCACCACGATACCTGAACTGACCAATGCTCTCAAAGTTCCTTCAGCCATAACACCCCAAACTGAATCGACCCACACTACTGAACAAAACCAAACTGCTCTTTCCACATCCCTTACTACCCCAAAATCTGAGCCACCAGCTAGTACCACATCTGACCCAACTGGAACCTCAGAGGTAAATCAAGTCAGTCTTTCTGAACTGGACGAACATGGCCCCTCTGATACAGGCCACTCCGCCACTGGCACTGAGCCTGTACCATCACCATCAGTCACCTCAACTCCTTTTCAACCGCAGTCTGAAAACACTGTGAGTGAGCCCACCCCTCCGGTCATCAGGCGCCGCGCTGGGAAGGATCAGACAGCCCACTTGGGAGGAGGCAGGAAGCGGCTGTCCATGGAGCTCACCTCCAGGTTTGAGTCTGCTGGCCTCTCACTCCCCTCACAGCCACCAGCTAACCAGGAACGGGAACAGGTGACCACGAGAGAGACTGCAGTCCCCAAAGTGTCAGTCCTCATGGCAAAAGAGGAAGAGAAGGTCACTGATTCACCAGGGTCACCGTCTGAACCAGAGTGCAGACTCAAGCACTCAACACCACTGAAGGAAGAGAGGGATGGAGAAGGGGTAAAGGAGGAAGGAGAAAAGAAAGGGAACAGCATACAACTGAGGATCAGTCTGCTGCTGGACTCCTCCTTGAGACCAGAGACTCTGACCAATAGGGAGGAAGTACCTCGTCCAATGAAACATCCAGTTAGCTCTGGTGGTGTGAAACAGCGGATCAAAGACTGGGCAGCAGACACACCTCCTGTTCAGGCATCCAATCAGAGGGTGGATGTTGCCCCTCAACCATTCCCTGTCAGAGTTCACCCTGTGTTGAGTGTCACTGGGGGGTCGTTGGCGACGAGCAAAATCGTTCAGCTAGCTCCTCGAGAGGACAAGGCTTCCACCCTACTTCACACTGGACATTCTGGGATAGAAGATGAGGAGGAGGAGGATGAAGACGAGGAGGAGGAAGAGGAGGAGGGAGAGAAGGATGAGGACGTGGTACCACTCTACAAAACAGTAGGGATACGTCTTGGACAGGAAGATGGAGGGAAAAAACAGGAGCTAGTGGTTGATCAAATAGGGAAAGAGATGGAGGCTAAGGTAAAAGAGGAGGAAAAACTTGCAGAAGTGGATAAATTAAAACAGCTGGAACTAGAAGAGAGACAGGCAGAAGATGAGAGGGAGAGAGAAAGACAAAAGGTAGTGGAGAGGGAAAGGAAGAGACAGAGAGAGGAGGAAGAGAGAAAGAGGGAAGAAGAAGAGGAGAGAAAAAGACAAAGAGAAATGGAGAGGGAAATGAAGAGACAGAGACAGAGAGAGGAGGAAAGGGATAGGGAGAGACAGAGAGATAAAGAAGAGAGAGAGAGAAATAGGAAAGAAGAGGAGAGAGAAAGACTGATCGAATTTGAGAAGGAAAGGAAGCGACAGAGAGATGAAGAAGAGAGAGAGAGAAAGAGGAAAGAAGAGGAGAGAGAAAGACTGATAGAATTTGAGAAGGAAAGGGAGAGACAGAGAGAGGATGATGAGAGAGAGAGAAAGAGGAAAGATGAGAAGGAGAGAGAAAGACAGATAGAACTTGAGAAGGAAAGGGAGAGACAGAGAGAGGAGGAAGAGAGAGAGAGAAAGAGGAAAGAAGAGAAGGAGAGAGAAAGACAGATAGAACTTGAGAAGGAAAGGGAGAGACAGAGAGAGGAGGAAGAGAGAGAGAGAAAGAGGAAAGAAGAGAAGGAGAGAGAAAGACAGATAGAACTTGAGAAGGAAAGGGAGAGACAGAGAGAGGAGGAAGAGAGAGAGAGAAAGAGGAAAGAAGAGAAGGAGAGAGAAAGACAGATAGAACTTGAGAAGGAAAGGGAGAGACAGAGAGAGGAGGAAGAGAGAGAGAGAAAGAGGAAAGAAGAGAAGGAGAGAGAAAGACAGATAGAACTTGAGAAGGAAAGGGAGAGACAGAGAGAGGAGGAAGAGAGAGAGAGAAAGAGGAAAGAAGAGAAGGAGAGAGAAAGACAGATAGAACTTGAGAAGGAAAGGGAGAGACAGAGAGAGGAGGAAGAGAGAGAGAGAAAGAGGAAAGAAGAGAAGGAGAGAGAAAGACAGATAGAACTTGAGAAGGAAAGGGAGAGACAGAGAGAGGAGGACGAGAGAAAGAGGAAAGAAGATGAGAGAGAAAGACAGATAGAACTTGAGAAGGAAAGGGGGAGACAGAGAGATGAAGAAGAGAGAGAGAGAAAGGGGAAAGAAGAGAAGGAGAGAGAAAGACAGATAGAACTTGAGAAGGAAAGGGAGAGACAGAGAGAGGAGGACGAGAGAGAGAGAAAGAGGAAAGAAGAGAAGGAGAGAGAAAGACAGATAGAACTTGAGAAGGAAAGGGAGAGACAGAGAGAGGAGGACGAGAGAGAGAGAAAGAGGAAAGAAGAGAAGGAGAGAGAAAGACAGATAGAACTTGAGAAGGAAAGGGAGAGACAGAGAGAGGAGGAAGAGAGAAAGAGGAAAGAAGAGGAGAGAGAAAGACAGATAGAACTTGAGAAGGAAAGGAAGAGACAGAGAGAGGAGGACGAGAGAGAGAGAAAGAGGAAAGAAGAGAAGGAGAGAGAAAGACAGATAGAACTTGAGAAGGAAAGGGAGAGACAGAGAGAGGAGGAAGAGAGAAAGAGGAAAGAAGAGAAGGGAGAAAGACAGAGAGAAGTGGAAAGGGAAAAGGAGAGACAGGTAGAGGAAGGAGAGAGGGGAAAGCTTAGGATGAAAGAGGAGAGATTGAGAGAGAAGAAAAGGGAGAAACTCAAAGAAAAAGAGCGAGAAATGGAAGTACAGAGAGCGGAGGAAAGGATGCAGGAAGATGAGATAAAGAGAGAAGAAGATCGGGAGAAAGAAGAAGCAGTGTCCCCAATCCAATTCATCACTCTTAAACCTGACCAACCTCCCAAGCCAGAGCCTCCTCCCTCAACTACCGTCCCCATCATAGAACCAATACCAAAAGAAGAGAAGCAGCCTCACATCGAGGTGGTCTACGACGACTTCTCTGTCAAAGAGGAGAAGCCTCTTATCAAGATGGTCTATGATGATTTCTCCGTCAAGCCCCGGCGGTGGGGGTCTCAGGCCAGGTTCCTTGCTGACCGTGCCCAGGTCAAGTCACCCTCCCCTGGAACAGAGGAGCCTGAGTCACTGGGCTCCTCGGAAACCGACCTCCAGAGAACCGTTGTTGACACCCAGGAGCCAGCCCAAGAGAGTCCAGTCAGCGTCAAACCTCACCCAGCTGAGAGGGATCTAGTGGGGGGAGTCCCCACCCCAAAGGATGGGACAGAGAATAAGAAGGAGAAGGAAAAGAAGGAGGAAGAGAAGTATAAGGTGGAGGGCACCAGCATGGACATGGAGGAGGTAAGCAAGGGGAATATCAACTGGGGAGTAAATATGACAATTACAACACAAAAAGGGTATTTAATGGCCTAGGTCATTTTCCTTTCCAACACTGGTGTGGACTGACTTTCCATTGGCTTAAACCCCGGTGGTATACTGGGGAAATTGTGTTTCCATAACAATCCACATAAAGTTATTTATGGGGGTAGTCACAGAGATACTTATAATTTTATATAAAATCTCAAAGCAGGTTATTGGCTAAATATCAAGGTATCCCATTAATGTGGTACAACCTGCTAAAGGAACAGGTATGAAGTCACTGCTAAAGAAGGCTGTGTGTGTGTGTGTGTGTGTGTGTGTGTGTGTGTGTGTGTGTGTGTGTGTGTGTGTGTGTGTGTGTGTGTGTGTGTGTGTGTGTGTGTGTGTGTGTGTGTGTGTGTGTGTGTGTGTGTGTGTGTGTGTGTGTGTGTGTGTGTGTAACTGTAAATAGTTGGATCAAGGTGTGTCATTGTGTAATGATACTGACATGCCCTGAAACCAGAACCTATTCACTACCTACCCTGCCTGCAACCTAGATAACCATAGGTACAAATAGGTGTTGGTTCAAGGGGTGTGTAGTTATACACAGTACACAGACTCTCTATCTCTCTTACACACACACACACACACACACACACACACACACACACACACGCACACACACACGCACACACACACACACACACACACACACACACACACACACACACACACACACACACACACACACACACACACACACACACACACACACACACACGGACTTGCACAAGCACACAAAAATACACAAACGATACAAATACACCCGGGTACATACACTAACAGACAATGACAATGCCTACTTGGTCTTGGTGATATTTCATTCACTTCTTGTGGTTTTCTACTGAATGAGAAGTTGTCATTGAGCAATAACTTATTGTGGCTCTCTGCTGCCCCCATTCAGTACAGAGACAGTATTACAAAACACTTTGGGATATTTGACAGAATTTAGAACTTGAGTATAAGTAAATACGAAAGTGTTTCTTTAATGAGGAAATTCCCTTCAGCAATATAGCTAAGTACTCCCAAATATCCCCACTTTGTGTGTGGGCGTGCCTGCTTGCTTTCGTGTGTGAGCGAGAAATAGAAAGTAACCGAGATCGAGACATTTTACTTCCCTTCCATCACTATTGCAGTCTTTGTCTTCCTTTAATTTGACCTTCACTCAATGTATTTCTCTACTAGAAAAGGGTTTTATATACAATGATTGGCCCATAGTACCAATTATATTCTCTTATGAAATTTTGATTGTTGGTCTGTTTAAATGAATGAGTATTTTAGTTTCAGGTCTTTTGTTGTGATCTAAAAACAATAAATAAAACGTATATATAAAAATAAAAGGGTTGTATACAGGGAGGGAATTAGAATAGCCTCCTCTTTTAGCTGTTTGACATAGATATGAAAAGGGACATTGGGAGATACAGGAAGGATAGGCAAGACTAAGGGTGATGAAGACAGAGAGAGATGATATTATGTACCGATACATAGGGATAAACTGATGAAGAAGTGTTAACATAGAAATGCCTGAGGCTTCTATGGGTGAGTGATCTCTTCTGCTCATAGAAGAACTAATAGCTATATTGTATATTGAAAACTGTCACACTTGTGTTCATTGTGAAAGAGAACTAGAGCAGTCAGGGCAGTTAGCATGGCTAAATAGGAAGGTATCTCTTTAGAGCCACACTGTGTACACCACAAATAGTGTAGCTTTACTGTAGATTATCAATCTCGTTCTACTCGCTGAGAAGAGCATGAAATCACCACTAAAAAAGTCAAGCTATTCCACGCACATTGGCAGGACTAAGAGGTAGCAGCTAACAACATGCTGTAGTATTTTGATCATGCAAACACTGCAAAATCTGCATTTTAATTAGGGGTTTAGTGACAGATGCAGATGAAGACAATTTAGATCTACGCAATTAGTTAGTTTTTTTACTCATTTTTTATTTTCAGTTTCATAAACGCAGATGAATATAGACACATACTACTTATACTACTACATGCAGATGGGTACAGTTCATGGTACATGGTAAAATAAGTGAAACTATATTAGGTGGTATATTAACATAACAGAAATCATAAAACATTTCCAGACAGAGATAATCATTATTATAAAGAAATAGAGCAATAGAAAAAGACACCCAAACCCACACACAAAAAGTACAAATACAAAACAAAATGTGGGGAGGAGCTTTATTTCATGCCACTAATAGTCTCATCACTGGGCTCCATCTTTGAATAAATGTAGGTCTTTATAATCTAAGTGAATGTGTTATTTCTTCCCTCTCATACAGCTCCCAAACCATTTGCAGACGTAAGTTATATGTTGGGGCGGTTGAGTTTTAACCAAGACCTAGGCAATGTTTTCAACATGCATTATATGGAGACAGCTCCTGTTTCTTTGGTTTGACACAACAACAGCATTTATGTGTAGCAAACATGCTGTTCAGTTTCAATGTTACATTTCTGTAGGCTGACAGGACTTTCCAATAAGTCAAATTCTAAGTAATCTCCCTTCAACAGGAATTCACGTATCCTGTTGGTGTGTGTCTTTTTTTCTGCCTTACTTACTCACTCTATAGTACTATATCGTGTTTACATGAAGATACACTCAGAGAAGATAGAGAAAGCAAGACATTTCATAGGCTCCTTTTTTTTCTGGTTGGTGTGTGGCAAATGAACTAAGTAGACCAGATCCAGCTGCTGTCTGAATAGGTATAAAGCCAAGCTTGGTCATTTACTGCCACCTGCAATCATGGATTTTTTTTCTCAGGAGTATAATTCATTGTCTGATCCATCCTGCTGATTTGGATGGGATTATGTCATCTTTTCATTAACCCATCAGAAGTCCCACCCAGGTGACTACTTCAAAATGGTGAAAGTCCTCAATGGCGCAGCCCATGCTGATATAGGTTTTGTGGCACGTGAGCCATCTATCCAAGTTTATGTTTTCCTTATATTTAGCTTACTTCCTCAATTCACTTTCATTTGAATGAGTGAGTTACCATTTAGTCCAGTAGATGGTGCTAAATAACCAGACTATATTTACTTGTACAAAACCTGAAGTTACCTTTCAGTGAGTCCAATTATATTTACTTCCCATCGTGGCAATCCTTCACTCATTTCACTGGTTTCATGCAGATTTGAAAAGTTAATAATGAGCATTGTCAAAGGAGGACAGAAATTGTGTTACTAGTTACAAGCATTTCGCTATCTCACAATAACATCTGCTAACCATGTGTATATGACCAATACATTTTATTTGATTAGATAATCCCCCAATCAATGCTCAATATGTATATGATGTAATTCATCAATATAAAACTAAACAACACATCTGTGAAGCTAAAACGGTCTTTCCCATTTCATATTATCTTTATGATTTGTTAAGGTGAATCATGTTTCTCCAGTAAGAGCTAGAGGGAAAAATGCTATTTCTGGTCTGAGAGAGCAGTGTCAGTGTGTTGTCAGTGTGTTGTCAGTGTGTTGTCAGTGTGTTGTCAGTGTGTTGTCAGTGTGTTTGCTCTCCAAACACAGGCTGAGCAGCCAACCATCAGGGCTGTTCAGACTGATTGACTGACTGATTGACTGACTGACAGACAGATTGACTGACAGATTGACTGATTGATAGATGGACAGTATGTAGTAGTGGAAAGTTGCATGCATAACTTAATAAGATATTAGAATCCTGCCCTCACCCTCCATCCATCAATGCTGTTCAACAACCCCACTTCTCTCATGATAGCAATTCATAAATACCATACATGGTACTACAAGCTAGATCTGTCCCTCTGTCTCTCTCTCTCCATCCCTTGTCACCCCTCCCTTTGCTGAGAGAGTGCCTCTCTCGCTCTCTCTCTCTCTCCCTCTCCCTCTCCCTCTCCCTCTCCCTCTCCCTCTCCCTTTCTTTCTCTCTCTCTCTCTCTCTCTCTCTCTCTCTCTCTCTCTCTCTCTCTCTCTCTCTCTCTCTCTCTCTCTCTCCTCTCTCTCTCCCTCCCCTCCTCTCTCTCTCTCACACACACACACGGGCACAAACATGGACACACAGACACACAGTGAAAGCACTACGGCTAGAGGTAGGGCTCATCGACTGCCAGGAAAGTTCCTCTTCTATTTTCCTCTTCCCTCGTTTTCTTTCTCACACACACAGACACGGTCTCTCTTTCCTTTCTCTCTCTCGCTCCTTCAACCTCACACACTCTCTCCACATACCTCTATCTCTCTCTCCCTGTTTCTCTCTCTCAGTCTGTCTCTCTCCCTGTTCCTCTCTCACTCACTCAGTCTCTCTCTCTCCGTCTCACTCGTTCTCTCTCTCTCTCTCTCTCTCTCTCTCTCTCTCTCTCTCTCTCTCTCTCTCTCTCTCTCTCTCTCTCTCTCTCTCTCTCTCTCTCTCTCTCTCTCTCTCTCTCTCTCTCTCTCTCTCTCTCTCTCTCTCTCTCTCTCTCTCTCTCTCTCTCTCTCTCTCTCTCTCTCTCTCTCTCTCTCTCTCTCTCTCTCTCTCTCTCTCTCTCTCTCTCTCTCTCTCTCTCCAAGCCTGAAAAATGTAGATTTTGACTCCGGCACCTGCCCTTACCTACAACACAGAGAAAGGGAGAGACGGAGGCAACAGCAGAGCAGCACCTTGGTCCAGCCTCACCTTCCCGTGGGATTTTCCACCTTCCTTCCTTCCTAACACAGAGCTCAGCTTTGATTGTTGTTCTCTGAGAACGTTCACCCAACTCTGTGAAGATAAAAACAGAGAATTAAGCTCAACTCACCTGGTTGTGCATGAATGGATGCAAGGAGAAGTCAAGATTCCCATCTGGTTTTCCCATTTTTCTAAAAGAAATGGAAGGAAGGGTCTGAGAGAACCTGGGAGTTCCGGGGTCCTTAACTGCGGGAGAGACAGACAGGTTTGGTTTGTGAACGAGGGAATGTGTCAGAGCAAGAGAGAAAGAGAGAGAGAAAGAGACTTAATATATAAAGAACATGCAAGAGCTTAAGTGGTTGTACATAGATGAAGAGTAGATATAGGCTAGGTAGTCCATCTGGCTGGCTGGGTTTGACATTGAGCGTGAACAATACAATAAGGAAAAGAGTCTATCAGCTGCAACAGGAGTCATAGATTGATATCTTACAGTGTGTTTTCACTTTCAGACGGTTTCTTAGTGTTTGACAGAGTCTAGTTGTCAATGTGTGTGCTCAGGTTTGCCTAGTTCCATCCATTGTGGTGAGCCCTGCGGTGTCAGAGGAAAGTTTTGTTGTATTCAGAGCACATGGTCGGCCAGTTCACATGATTGGCAGGGCTAAACAGGAAGAGTTGTTTCAGGAAGTGGGAGTGAGGTGTACACAGAAGCATGCTTTGAACCTAAATTGGACTTTGATTAACTCAAAGTGGACTGGTTACTGTGTATACAGAAGTACACCTTGAACCTAAATTGGACTTTGATTAACTCAAACTGGACTGGTTACTGTGGACCTTCCGTGAGGAGGACATGTTCTATCACTGCCATCTTTGACCTTTGTCCTCTGAAACCAGGAAGTAAATCAAACACAGCCAGGGAAGGAGGACTTCTTAACCCCCACACCCCAAACCTTAATCCAACCCAAAAAAGTATTGACCCTTGGTTAGCACATTCCGCTGGTTTCCATATTAACCCGGTCACCCCTGTGACCACTCAGCATTATCACGGTGGTAGCCAATAGACATGCAGAACCTGGGCAGTAAACTGTCCTCCGCCCAGGTCCAGGTCTCTAGCTGGGTGGGCAGCGTGCGTCGTTCCCTACAGGAGGCACTGAACTTAGTCTGGAAAAATGATGATGAAGAGGATGAGGTGGTGAAAGAAGATCAAGAGAAGGAGAAGGTAGAGGAGGAGGAGGGAGAAGGTGGGGACGGGAGGTTCCAGAGGGCCGTGTCTCCACTGCGTAGCTTTGCCTCCCAGAGCCGGCGTTCCCTGAGGTTGTTCTCGGTCCGGAGTCGCCAGCGGATCAAGCTAAGTAGACGGGCAGCAGACACCAGCGCTGTAAGAGAACTCATCTGAACAACGTCATTATCTGCTCTTGAACCAAAGTTCTACTTAGCCAAACAGCTTAATTCCCTAAATAGTCTGTTGGGCCACTACCACTTCTTTCTCCCCCTCCATCTCTCCAACACGTTTCTACCTCTTTCTGCTTATTCCTATCCTTCTTCTCGCCCCTCAGAGGCTTGTGTAGGCCTATCGTGTGCGTGCGCGCCGTGCTTATCAGTGTGCATTTCCCTCTGCCAGTGGTGTGAATGAGAGTCTGGGGAAAGTGACAGGAGGCCTGAGGGAAAGAGATAAGATCCATGGAAACACTGTAGCGTGCGTGCATGTGTGTTTGTGTGTGTGTGTGTTTTTGTGTGTCTGTGTGTGTTTGTGTTTAATTGTGTCAGTGTGTGTGTGTGTGTGTGTTTGTGTGTCTGTGGGCATGCATGTGTGTGTGTATGCTCCTTGCTATGAATTTCTGCTCATGCTAACCTCACACACCTCTCAAGGCCCATGTTTTCGTGTCCATGTATAGTCTTTCTATTCCTCTCACTGCAGAACACATTTAGCAGAACCACACAGCTGTATTGCATTGCTTACATCTCTGTAATAGAGCTGATGGTGTGGTTTATGCTGTAGACCTGCAGAAAGGTAGACTGCTTCAGGGTGCAACAATATGCCGTCCATAACCACTAGTGTGTGTGAGTTCCTCGAAATTATGTGAGTACGTTTTTTAAAACCCTGTTCTGTCTCCTTGTGTATATTTCTATCAGGCCTGAGGCCTGCACATGGATATTTTGGTGTGGATGAGTGTGTGTCTATGTGAGTGTGTATCTATGTGTATGTGTCATTTATCGCTACATTGTTTAGAGGACGTGCAAGCTAGCATTGGGTCCTTTTTCAGTCTGGATGGTCTTGAGCCCCCCTATAACTTTATTGTGAAGCACAGATGTTAAAATGAGGTGTGACT